>NW_010136394.1:21237-34825 GCF_000699245.1 Pterocles gutturalis | reverse complement strand
ACCTGGAGAACCCCTTGACTGCGGCCACCAAAGCTATGATGAGGGTGAACGGAGATGACGACAGCGTGGCCGCCCTGAGCCTCCTCTACGACTACTACATGGTACGTCTCCGCTGGGGCTGAGTGTCTTTGGGGAGTTTGTCCCAGAGGAGAAGCGTGAAGGTAAAATATGTGCGCAGCCGCCTTAGGAGGGTACCCATCTCCTGAGCTCTCCACGTTGTTCCTGCAGTGATCCTCATAACACCCCCAGGCAGAGAGCGCACAGATGGTAAGCCGAGGCACAAAACACCATTATACTCTAGACAGAACCCAGAACAGGGTAGAAAACTTAACCCGGGTGTCTTGGTTCAGGCTGGTGGGGTTTTTGTACCTGACAGTTTTTGTATAAGAAACAGGGACACTTTGAGAGCCATGGAGCTGGAACAGCTAGGTGCCTTGCAGACCCTAGCATCTTTATTTTTCCAGTGCTGCTGTAAGATGGGGCTTCAAGAAATGTTGGATATGTTTTAGCCCTAATTGAAACCAAGAGGACTGATGTACCCGTTCACTTGGGTGCTTTTGAAAGTCCTTCCCAGAACGGGATCATGTGGCTTGCCTAAGGTTGCCTTGGGAATCCACGGCAGACCCAGCAAGAGAGCCCAGGTCTCTGGTGTCCTCACCTGGCGTTTATTATTCAGCCAGTGTTTTATCTGTGAGACTTCACTTGCTCCACAGACGGGGCTAATTTTGTCTCTGTTTTCCATTAATAAAATCTAACAATAACCAAACTCTTTGTTCTGCCTTGTTCTAGGTCCCAAAGGAGAAGAGGATTCTTCCATCTGGTATGATGGGACGCAATGAACTAGGAAAGAGGTTAGCTTCATTTTTTGCTCTCTCTAGCTGTCTAGTTCTCCTGCAGCTGCTTGCATGCATGATGGGTCTCTTAGCTTGCATAAAATAGACATCAAAGCACAGTGTTATTACCAACAACAGTGGAGGTTATTAACCCTGAGACATATATTAAAATTCTTTAGGCCAGATCCCAAGCAGGTATAAATTGAGCTACACCCATTTACACAACTGAGGAGCTGTCTAGCTGTGTTCAGAGGAGCTGCACTGATTTGCAGCAGCTGAAGAATTTGTCTTTATTTCCTACTTTGTGACAATTGGAAAGGGATTAAGCATTGGCAGCAGGCAGGAATGACCAAGTCCTCTTCCATTCGTGAGGCTGATAAGGATTTCTGTTCCACTTGTTTCTAGTCTCCCGGGATCCTCTTCCAGTGACTCCCATTTGTCCTTTGAGGTTTTCAGATAGTTAACTATTAAATTAATGGCTCATTTGCCACTGTGAGTTCAGTTCCCCTTCCTGGATGCTGTGTACTTTGGCATCCTTTTCTGGTTGTCTGTCTTTAACCACTTGACAGAATAAGCCTCTTGAACGATACTTCATTCCTTCTTCACAAGTAAGCTGAGTTAAGCTGTTTCCTCCTCTCTGAAAGGCCACTGCGTTCTGGACAGTGGTGTGGTTTTTACTAACTACACAAATTCCAGCACACACCTGAAGGTGAAGCTCGCGAAGCAGAGTGGGTGGGAGATACTCCTTCAGCTTTACTTCCTTTGGGGGTAGCTCATGCTGCCAAGAGGTGTGCGGTTTGCTAATGTGGGGGTTTGGTTTGTTTTCTGAGCGTGGTAACAGGGGCAATAAGCCATGTTTTCCCAGCTCAGCTAGGGCCGCAGAGCCAGCAGGGTCACAGAGTCACCGCTGCAGAAAGGACCAGTTCTTGGGATGCTGCACAAAGGGATGGCTCCCATGTGCGAGAGGAGTGCATTTTTGTATGTGTCTTTTTCACTTGATAGCTCCTGCACTTAGTCTTTTGTGCTCTGAAGTCTGGGCCATACACCGCACTTCCAGTACTGCAGCCCTGTCAATTTTTCACTGATCTCATATTCTCTGGGAGTTTTGCTTCCTAAGCTCCTGGGGTTTGTGAATTTGTACAAAAATCAGCTTTCCTTAAAAAGCAATAACAAAAAAGACATTTTTAAAAAATCAGCTTTCAATATCCATGAGCCTTAAAAAGACAAAGATGGACAGACCACATAGCAGTTACCTTTCTTGTCGTCCCTGCTGCTCTGAGTGTTTAGTAGCCTAAATAAAGAAATAACGGATGTAGGCCCTGGATCTGCAGCCCCCAAACCACATCTAAACTGTATTCTCTGATTCTGTGTGATCACCTCTTATCTGCTGAGCACCTCTGGCTCTTGCTGATTGCACTGAGAGGTGTGTGTCTGGGTGGGGATCACCCACGGGCCCGTCAGATCTCCCGTATCAAGCAGGAGATGTACACAGCTGACTCAAGGTCACCTGGCAGCTAGAATGTGCAGTTTGCTTCCCAGCAGCACATCAAGGCTTCTTGCTCTGACAACACGCTGGGGTTGTCCACCCTCTGCCCTGGTTTGAGACAGGACCCTTTCTCCACCAGGCACTGCCACGGAATGGAGTACGACCCAGAGATCGCATCCTTTGATAGCTCAGCCCATCTCATGAAGCTCTTGTCTGAAAATGTTTCCATGACCCAAGAATATTGTGAGCCACAGAAGAAGAACGGCTTAAGCCTTGAAGGCATCCCTCCTCCTCACAAGCCAGCCATGCTTCCACCGGCCACTAGCAAGCTGGATGCCACCCCAGACAACTACATGGTCCCTCCAGGGGATGTGTACGACAACAGCTCATTGAACTCTCTCTTCGAGACCATCCCCGCAGCCCCAGCACAGCAGAGGTGGCAGCCAGACAGCACTTTCAAAGAGGATCCCCAGGAGGTCAGAGCCGTTAGAGGGTTGCATGCTGGCAGTGCAGCCCCAGGGGTACTGCGTGAGGCCGTCTCTAGTTTGGGATTTGCTCATGCTGGAGTCAGTGGGAGCTTTGCTTTTGCATTAGAAGCTTGATGCCATTCCCATTGAATTGTTGGGGCTTTTATATTGTTTGTGGGAGTAGGATAAGGCTTTGAAATGAGAGTCCGTGTTTTATCCGTGGCCTCTGTTGTAATGTCTGGGAAAAGGTGGATGGACAAAGCAATGAAAGATTCTGCTTTTGACTGTTTTGTTCCCACTTGTCTACAGCTGCTACTCTTCAGTGACATCCTCAAACCCCAGCCAGAGCCACCTTGCCCAGAGAGTTACGCTACGGACAGTGTTAAGAGGTAACTGCCAATCCACGGTCTCTGGGTTTCCAGTGCACTTGGCGTGTCCCTTTCCTGGGGAAGACGGCATCCCTTTCCCTCCCCCATTGCCGGTCTTGACAATGACCATTGCAAACTTAGGGGTCTCATGCTTTTGCAGAGACAAGTTGTGTCCCCCTGGTGCCCTAGGAGCAAGCTGCTGTTCCCTGACCTTTTAGACACAAAGCAGTGATGAATTTTTTTGTGTTTGTAGTAGGAAGCAGGGATTAGGGTTTGAAGTGTTTTGCTGAAAAGGAGTAAAATTCAGGGAGTTGTGCCAGTTCGTGTTTTTAGCTTGAGAGGTGTGTGGTTCAGACTGTATTCTGTTGGCCAAACTGGTGTGAATCCAGTGCTGATGGCTTCCACTGCTCTGCTCACATCTCGTCAGCACCTGGATCCGCACGAGGGGAGATGTGGCACCGAGCTCTTCCACATGAGGGTTTGCTGCGTGCTGCAGCCCCTTCCCAGGGAGCACTGCTTGGTTCCCGTGCTGCAGATAGACCCAGGTGGCTGCCCCATCTTCCCACAAGCTACTTGAAATGGGGTAAATCACAGGGAAAATTAAGACGACAGATGGTGAGGGCGATAAGCAACCTCCTCCTAGTCTAAGGTTTAGGTTCTCACTTTGGGTTTAGCCCTGTTAGTCAACCTTGACCTTGGAAGGTGCCACTGCCTCTCATTCCCAAAACACGAGAGAGATTTCTTCCTCCTTTCCACCCCTCTCTCAGGCAGAGCTTTCCTGCTCTAGATACCGCATCAAACCTCCAAGCAGGTAACATTATTCCACCTCCCACTTTTTATTTGCCTCCTGAGTCACCTGACTCCGTGAGTCAGCTGTCAGACGACAGGATTTTCACACAGACGCAGCTCGCAGCTCGCGTTCGTGAGCGAGAGGGAGGCTTTCTGTTTGCTGTTTGTTTGTGCGCTAAAGCTCTCTGGCTCTCCTGGCTCTCAGATAAGAGGAGCTGCCAAGCCTATCTTCAGAGATGGCATCACAGGGGAGGTGGAGCAGGAAAAAGAGATGGGTTGGTGACTACACAGGAACATGATGATCTTCTGCTCCAGGGCACTTGAAGGGTCTGTGTGAAGGCTTGTGTATAGGTGGTGGCTTGCACAGATTCCTCACAGAAGTAAACAGCTTGAGCTGTAACCTCATGGTTTGAATGCTCATAGGTGCTGGTGAATGCCCAAGAGCAAGGGCTTCTCGAAAATCAGGCTCTTCTTTTAAATTTGCTTGTAAACAGTGGCACCTTCCTCTGTGTAACACTACAGATCTTTTCTGTAAAGACTGAGGTTGCTGCCCACCAGACTGAGAGTCCAACAAGCCGGGCTTCTAAGCCTGTTTTGAAGCACCTGGAGAACCAAGCAGATGTCAGTGTCCTGTGGGTCCTCTTGTTTCTACAGGACCCATTGTGACAGTTTTCCTGGGTCAGCCATTCGTGGGTGTGAATTTGGAGACAGGAATACGAGTTTAGGACACTTTAAAAGTTTTATCAAAAGCACCTATTTCTGTTTTGGTTTATGCTTTTGGTTGTGCAATGGTTCTGTAGCCAGCCACAGCAAAATACTGGTTACAATAACGTGCAGGGCTTTTTAAAGCCAAAACCAAAGGGTAAAATGAGGATATCTGAGAGCTGCTGCTCCCCAGGGTGCTGGGGAGGATCAGTGTGTGCTGTGCTGGGAGATGCTCCGTCACAACTGTCGGGGCGTGTGAGATGTGGAACAGGGCAGAGTCTCCTGTGTGCACAGTGTCTGTAAGCTGTAGGGATGAAGACTTGTGTGCCTCCTGTTTTGCTTTTGGAGTGAACCAGCAGCGTGTGCTTATTCATCATTCTCTCTTTGTTCCGTGCAAGTGACTTTGAATACACTCTGGGGTCACCCAAAGCCATTCACATCAAATCTGGGGACTCTCCCATGGCCTACCTCAACAAAGGACAGTTCTACCCCATCACGCTGCGGACAGCTGGAGACAGCAAATGTTTACACTTGTCCTCAAATAAAGTGAAGGTAAGAGACAAGCTGACAATTTTGCTGACACATGCTGTAATCAGACATCCAGCAATTGTACCAGCCTGGGAACAGAGCTGAACATGAAGAGTAATGGCTTTGTGGCTCATGTTGGCTTAAAGCGATGAATGGGATGGATTCACTCACAGCAAGCTAATCCTCTGATGTGCAGCAACAGCCTTCGTGTCACCTGGCAGCTGAAACCTTTCACTATAGGTTCAGGGATGGACAGAAGGCCTCCCAAGCCAATGGCTGGTGGAGGCCCTGGTGGGAGGACTTCTGAGCTAGAGAGGGGTTCCCCATCTTGCTCCCAGGATGTGTGGCCAGGCCTGGAGCAACCCCTGAGACTAAGCTGAGCTTAAGCTCAAGTCCCTTCCCTTGCCTGCTTCAGTTTCCCCAGCTTTAAAACATTAACAGTGATGCTAAGCTGCTCTTGGTCAGTGCATGGATGCTCTGGATGGAAAGGGCAATGAGGGCACCAAGCATTACTCTGCTGTGTACACTGATGTGGGATATCCTCGCTGTGTTACAGAGTGTTGTCATGATTGTTTTTGACAATGAAAAGATCCCGACGGAGCAGCTCAAGTTCTGGAAGCACTGGCATTCCCGCCAGCCCACAGCCAAGCAGAGAGTCATCGACGTCGGTATGAGCGGGGCTGTCTGATTGCAGTGGCTGGGTGGGGTTGCTAACTTCCAGCACCATTTTACTGCATTTCCAATACACAGTAACACAGCTCAAGCTCCAGAATCTGGCCTGGGGGAAGGTGGGGAGGAGCAGACTGATCTGCTGGCTTCAGATCCCTTCTGGCTGAGGAGCTCTGGCGGGTTTAAGATGGTGTTTGCGAAGTGTAGGGATGTGTGCTAGGAGCCCAAGACACATCAGAGGAGAGCCTCGGTCAGAGAGACAGAATCTGCTGAACTATTTTGGCTCTTACAGATGTGACCTGTGGCCTCCTGGAGCTTAGGAATCGGAGCTAGAAAAGGCTTTGGTCCTGCTTGTCCTTCTCCACTGCCACCACACGCTTTACAGAGTGCTGTGCAAGGCAAGACGAAGGGTGTCCAGATGAGGACCTTGCGGCTCAGAGTGAGACACACGGTTGTTTGAATTTAGAAGCAATCTACATTGACTTTGCATAATGTCACTCCTCAAGTAGCAGTCACCAGCCACTACCTCTGAGTCATTTCTGGCCTCTGTTACACGCGCACTCTGAGGTTTAGCCAGTGGTATCGAGGATGGCCTCTGTTATATTACAAGGCTGCTTTTAGCCTTGGAGTCAGTGTGAGGCAGGCTTCTGGGGAGTGGAAAGCCTAAGGAACGGAACTAGTTCTGCAGCCAGAGTATAAACTGCTTCTCTATTGCATTGCAGCTGATTGTAAAGAAAACTTCAACACGGTGCAGAACATCGAGGAGTTAGCCTACAATGCTCTGTCCTTCGTGTGGAACATCCATGAAGAAGCAAAGGTACAAAGTGCTTGTGGAAGGGCTGTGGGGAGCCTGATCCACAGCAAAGCTGTAGCCTCCTTTCTGATCACCCAGGCACACCCCCACCCCCTTCGCAGGTGAAAGACAGAGAGAGTTTCAAATCCAAACAATTCCATTCCCGTGGCCCCACGCAGTGTTTGTCTGCCAGGACAGCAGGGAAGGACACCATGCTTCTCTGTGTGTTTAAGCATTGCCATTAGCTAATAAACACTCTGGGTACACCTGAAACTGGCTCAGAGATGTTTTTTTAGTGCTGATGGATAACTCTGAAGAAAGCCTTTTGCAGCAGGCAGCCTAGATCAGGACTCCGCTCGCATGTAGGTGAAGCCTATTTAAATAAACCACAGCTTAGGGAACAAAGACCCTCCTTTCAAGGCAGCATTTTGATGCAGAAGTGACTGACCACCCTTCCCTGGCTTGTGTGATGTGGAAGGGAGCCAGGCAGGTGACGAGATCCCTTTTGACCTTAAAATCTGTAAAGACTTTATCAACATTGTTCTAGCTCTGCTGTGTCTTCTGCATCTCGTCAGAGTCTCTCATTAACACTTTGTATCGAGTGTCGATTGAAAGGAGCATATAAAAAAAAGATGAAGTAACTAAGAAAAAAAAAAAGATGAAGTAACTAAGAAAAAAAAAAAAGCGTAAATAGCCCATCACTCTGAAGCTGGTAGCTTGGGAAAACTCCGGTTTGCTTTGGGATCTCAATAAGCCCCTCTTAGCCCAAAGGCGACCTTGGTCTTTTACAACCCAAGAGGTTAACAAATGTCTTCAAGGCAAAGTTGTCAGAAATGGAAATATGTCAGGTATGTAGCGAGCCCTCAGGGGCACCTCAGCTAAACTGGATTTAACTCTTAGCAGAAACTCTGTACGGGCGCTGGCCTGGGGCAGGTAAAGGTGACACTTGAGAGAGCTGCGAGGGCTGGGAGCCGCAGCAGGAGGGGTCAGGTATTTGGGTCGTCTGTAGCACCTGTTACTTCTCTTCTTGCAATTAAACTTCACACCACAGTTCAGTGGTTTTCTTTTCTATATATAGGTACTGACTAGATCTGACATCAGGTTTCAGGGCTGAAATCCTCAGCCAAAGCCCTGCTGAGAGAGCTGTGGGAGCTTTTTCAGCTGCAAATCTGTCCCCAGAGTCCAGGGGAAATTTTAAGGTCATACAAATGAGTTGGTAATTTGGAGATACAATGTGGATTATAGCTGTGCGCAGCTTTTCTTCAAAACTTTCCACTGGAGGTAACTCCATCCTAGTGATAAAGGAGACTGGTGTGTGATGAATATTTATTTAACTAGCAGCAATGATTTGTAATTCCTGAAACTGTAGTCTAGCCCTCCTCCCTTCCTCCAGGGCATTGCTGTCTGAGGGTCCCTTGTTCAAATGAAAGATCAGAAATATCAGCAAGAACATCCCCAGGCAGACTTTGCATCTGGTCTGATGCTTGCCTGAGCCGATGGGAGTGGACAGCCTACGTGTTAATGAAGGGATGGAGAGCTGCAATGGGTGTGGGGGGACTGTGGCTGGGAAAGAAGGACTGGTGGTTGCTCTCCAGCGGGAAACCAACAGCTCACATGCTTGGCTGACGCCGGGAGGGTTGGAAGGATGTCTCAGTAGCTACTTTTGTTCCTACCCACTGCTCTCACTGCTCTTTGAGAATAATGTTTTCAGCACCAAGAGGCTGTATCAATCTCTGTTCATATTTGCAGGTATTTATTGGGGTGAACTGCCTGAGCACCGACTTCTCCTCCCAGAAAGGAGTGAAAGGTGTCCCGCTCAACCTCCAGATAGACACTTACGACTACGGCAACGGAACCAGCCAGCTGGTGCACCGCGCAGTCTGCCAGATCAAGATATTCTGCGATAAGGTAGAACATTGCTTTTCCACCAGGTTGTCCAAGAGGAATTTTAAACTGGTGGCCAGTGACTCCAGAGAGAAAACAGAAAGGTTGTGAGAGTCTGGAAGAGCCTGAGGCCAGGGCTGAGGAACAGACAGGACAGCAGAGATGTGTCTGCACTGCTGAGGCCTTTGTAGAACTGAGTCATTAGAAAGTTTTCCCCATATCAGACCTGCATAGGATTGTGCCTCATAATAAACTCTATTTTTGACAAGTTTTTAAATAGCAGAAGAGATGAGAATCTCCTTGGAGGTTCTTCCCCAGCCTCAGATATCTTCCCATAGAAGAATTGCTCACAGCTGTTTTTGTCTGCATTTTTCATTTTTAAAAGCAAATTTTGTTTTCATTTTTTTTTTAAATTTATAAGTATCAGAAAGTTCTGGATGGCCTGTAGAATGTCTCTGAGATGAGCATTGTTTAATAAAGGCTGCCTTTACCTTAATGTGCTTAGCTCCCCGAGATGGCCAGCAAACCCTCTCTTGCCAATGTTAGAACTGTCCATGTCCTCATTTTTGCCTTATTTTCCCCCCAGGGAGCAGAGAGGAAAATGCGGGACGATGAAAGGAAACAGTTCAGAAGGAAAGGAAAATGCCTGGACTCCAACAACAATGGTCAGTGCACGTGTTTGTTACCTGAGCCGAAGCGTGTGGAAATCCATGTAGGCTTGTCCGTTAACTTCCACAAGATCTGGCCCTGGGTATTTCCAGCCTGATGAAATCAGCACCATTCAGAAACAGCTTGTCAGTCAGGCCCTTGCCTGGTCTCCTGCCAGGACTCTCAAAGCCCTTTATTAATCCTAACCACCTTTCTGAATTGTCTTGAGGTCTCTGCAGGGAGCCTTCCCCAGGGGAGACAGCACTGGGCAAGCCCTGAACACCTGGTTCTACAGGGTCCCGTTTTTTTTCTAATTTTTCTGTTGGGAGACCTTGGGCAGGCGCTTTCCCCTCTCTGTGTGTAGTTGTCTCTTAAACTGCCATCTGAACTGAGCTGAACTGGACTTTCCATCTGTAGGTCTGAAAGGCTGTTTGCTCTCTGGCTTCAGAGGGAATGAAATCACGTTCCTGAGGCCAGAGACTGACCTCGAAACCCAGCCAGTCCTGTTTATCCCCAACGTCCATTTTTCAAACCTGCAGAGGTGTGGCACGGTAAGTCCTTTAAAAAAAAACAACTTATTGCCCTCATCTGTCACCCCCATCATTTCCAAACTGATCTGATCCCCAGCCATGACTTGTGTTATGTAAAAAACAAAACCAAACTGCAATTCTGTGGAAATGTGGTGAACTTGAAGACGTAGCTCAGGAGTGGCCTACTCATGCAACAGTGATGGGCAAGATAACCTTTCCAGGCTCCTTCCAGCCAGATATTCCTGTGGTTTACAGGTGTCATCTGCAGCTGCATCAGAACCAGGGGCTAGAAGAATCTGGTTTACATCCAAAGAACTCACTGAGAAACTTGGTCTTTGATCCCAAGCAGGGTATGAGATTTGACCTGCTTTTGGGTCTGGCCAGATACGTGTGCAGGGCCCTTCCAGGCAGAGGAGGAGGATCCAGACAGGTTCTTTATATCAGGTTTCACTTAATCTAAGAAGCACATACAGATGTTTGGGTTTAATTGCATAGGAAAAATGATGGGCAGGGAGGAGGGAAATCACATTTAAAATGTGCCCAGGTCGCCTTCCCCCCAGCTTCACTGGCACACAGTGATACTGTGCAAACTAAAAGATCGATGTTTCCTTTCCCTTTCAAGGTGGTCCCTCCTGCTGTTCCCAACTCTGCAAACAGGTAAGGATGCAGCAGTTTATTTCCCATCCATCAGCTGCCCTGTTTCTTTGGGTATGTCACGGTTGTTCGATATCCATAGGCAGTTGGGTGCAAAATAACACAGCACAGTGCCTCCTGATTCCCTTGGGTGTCAAAATCTGTGTTAAACTTTGGCCTAGAACGGACTCAAGGGATGCAGAAACACGGATACGTGGATTTCCCTGTCAGTGAGCCACTCCAACATGAGTCTGGTCGATGGCTGTCCTGCTGTTCTTACTGAGACAATGTTTGAATGAGGGGGAAAAAACCATCACAGAGCTGCCACTGAAGGGCTCAAGAAACCAGAGGCAGATACTGCTGCAAAATAAACTGGAATGAAGCAGAAATCACACTTGCAATGTCTCTGGAATGGGGAGAACCAGTGTTTACTCCAGGCTTGATCCACTGTCTAGTGATATGAATAGAGGAACAATGACATGAAGGTGCAAAAGGCTTTTGTTCATGATGTGACACCATAATCCCTGCCTGCACTCCCTGGTGTTCCTGGGTGCGCCAGGCAGGAAGCTGCAGCTCTGGTAGACGCTCTGCTGCTGCAATTACAAAACCAATATTTAATTGCGGGATGTTTGTTGGAGTAATTGGTTGTTCAATCAAAAGTTCAGTTGCTGGAATTGTTCCGTTTGCTGGTATTGTTCTGTCCTCTCGATAATATTTGTCTTCCTTTTGCTTAGGCTGCCCTTAAAACGGAGCGGCGCCTCGTTCACAGATGAGTTTGACCCGATACCTCCAAAGCAAACCAAGGAAGAGGATCCTCAGAGAGGTAACCCCTGGGACGGGAACTCTTGTTCACTGTAGTGTCTCATTTGATCCAAGTAACTTTGGATCTTGAATTACATGAGGCCACATCACGGCGAACACGCTGTACAGAGCCCTGACAGCGCTGTGCTCTGTCTCTTTCAGTCTTGTTGTACGTGCGGAGGGAGTCAGAGGAAGTGTTTGACGCTCTCATGTTGAAGACACCAGATCTCCAGGGCCTCAGAACAGCTGTAAGTGTTACCAAAACTGGGGCACACGAACACACTGCAGATAAAAGGACGCTGGTACTGGGCACACGGGAAGCTGGATGTAAGACTGCTTATATCTCACATCTGCTTTCTCTTGAGAATGGAAATTGTGAGTAGCAGGTGAATTCTCCCCACAGCTCCTGGCACGGGCTGTGCGGTGTTAGTGCTGCAGTGGGAAGAACACACCTTCTGGCACGATGTTTTGTTCAGAGCATAATATAAGTCTCTTCTTGTGACAACACATTAATATTTTCCTCTGTCAAATTCTCTTTCTGTTCTCAAGGCTGTAGATGTGCAATCTGAGCCAGTTCTGGCCTCGTGCTGGAATTCCCTGTGCACACAGACATATTTCTGTGATGATTATCAGCAGCATCTCCGATAACCCGCTCTCTTTGGAGATTGCTGGAAAGGAAACAAACAATAAACCTCCCAGATTTGGGGTGGCTTTATGGCTGTGCTCTAAGCTCTGTTGGTTTTACAAACTTTTAAAAATAGAGAGTTTGAAAAATGTCAGCACAGAGGATTCTTTGCCATCTTCTTTCTCCCCCCTCCCTGACCACAGGGAGTCAAAAACCTCTGCACAAAGTGCTTGTGAAAAAGCTGCCAAACTCCTCTCATCCTAAGATCCTAAGCTGCAGTTGATGCATCCACAGCAGACACAGACAAGCACGTTCTGTAGTTTCTCTCACTTTTGGATGCATCATCAAAGGAGAAGCTCAGCGCTTCCTGTGCCCAGCAGGTTGAAGCATCAAGCCCCAAACAGTCCAGTGAATGAGCAAAAGAAAATTAAGATTATTCCCCAAAATTCCTGGCCTGGCAGTAGCCATCAGAAAGAACCGAGGCCAAGCTGCAGCCTGCCCACTGCCAGACACAGACGTGTTCCAGTTCTCCTGTTCAGATCGTTGCTTCGGCCTTTTTTTCTTGAGTCAAAGGGAGGGGGAATCCTTTGCTGGTGAATACCCCTGGCTCAGTGTTATCTCTGATTTTTATCATAGGAATTTCATTTTACAAGTACAAAGAATTGCCATGTTTTCTCTCATAGATTTCTGAAAAATACGGGCTTCCTGAAGAAAGCATTTATAAAGTCTACAAAAAATGCAAAAGAGGGTAAGCTAATCTCTCATCTGCTTTTATGCCGTGCCTCTGAACCCCCATTCTCTGTGGTACCCAGCCATAGGCCGAAGGAGTGTTTTAACAAGATAATAAAAAGCAAAGCCATGGGAGTCTGTGCTATTTGGAGCATATAAAACTCGGATCTTTCTGGGCTTTAAAGATTTGGGATAATGCTTGTTTGTATTATATTTGTTTGGAGTGTAAAGTCTCCGAAGGAAAGGCAGTTGGATGAAGGAGGAATTGTTTGGGTAGTTTAATGGGTGATCTTTTGTGTCTCAGTCTAAAAGCCTGAGGTTATGGAGAACTTATCTCTCTGCCATCAGAGAGGTATGAATGTTTGCTTCTCCAAACCAAGCGCCTGAATGTCCCCGGCTCAGGAGGAGACTGTACCGGCTAAATAAGAGCAGGGGCAGCCCCGGTGGGGAAGAGAGGAAGGATGGGAGTGGGGTGTCTGTTCCCAGCTTTGCCATCCCATCCCATCTCAGACCAGGGAGTCAGTAGGAGACTGCACGCTGGCTTTGGGAGGTGATGGATCTGACCCTCCTGGGCACTGGCGGCTCTTGTGCAGCCCCGGTACGGAAATGCAGGTCCCGCTGGAGATCTGCCAGGCACTGCTGGGGGACAGGCACAGCTCTGCAGGGCGCGGCGGGTGAGGTTTGCAGTAAATGTGAATGGCTTCTCGAGTGATTTCAGCGTGGGGTTTGTTAGTGACCGATCCGTGTGGTTTTTAGCAGGAACAGTGGCAGTCTGCATCAGCTGAGGACCAACCGCGGAGTCTTCTGTGGTGGGCAGTGGTCTTGATGTGGAGCCAAGAGCTGCTTTCAGCAATGTTTTCTAGATTGAAGAACTCCCTCTGAGTCGTCCCCATCTCTGGCAGCGAGTTCTCCCTTCAGCTGATGGAAAGGGAGAGACTCATAAACTCCCAAGCTTATTTTCATAAAGCTGAATCCTGAGCCCTTCTTGCAGAGCGGGCGAGATACAATCAGGCTTTGCAAGCAGCAGTGACTGCCTGGGAGATGAACTCATTGTTGTTGCTGGCCCTGGGCCAGAGTGTGAGCCTGGGGAGAGACAGGCA
>NW_010136394.1:16242-21224 GCF_000699245.1 Pterocles gutturalis | reverse complement strand
CGGCAGGCAGCCCCGCTGTTCCCACCAGCACGGCCCCCAAAGCCGTCCTGGGAACAGAACGTGGGAACAGGGTCCTTGGGAGTCCAAAGCTCTGCAGCTGCGTTTGCTTTCTGGTGACAGTGAGATGAGAAAGTCCCGAAGCTCCTTGGATGGGATCTTCCAGCTCAGTTGGAGTCACCACAACGTGCTCCCCATGGGACTTGGCCTCTTCCCGGGGAGCAGGGCTGACGCGAGGCTTGGCGGCAGCTGCGGGGTCGGAGGGGGAGGCAGTGGTTTCTCCTCCGGGCTGTGATGTGGTGTCACTGCCACAACCCCATCACCTCAGAATCCACAGCTGAGCCAACCTGTCCCCACTTAGGAGGGTTTTTAGGTAATTTTAAGATGATGGATGTGCCATAGTGAGGATTCCGAATTTGTCAGGAGGCTCTTCCCCCTGATCCTGTGCTCAGGGCCCTCAGCACCGTCATATGCTGCTCATCCCCCAGCCCCAGAAATGGAAATTTTCTCCCCAAAGAAAAAAAGCGACACTGGCAGCCTCAAGAGAGGCCTTGTCCCGTACGCCTTCAGTCAGAGCGCCTCAGGTCTGGTCTTGAAGAACAGCAGCGAAGGCCAGGGGTGGTCAGGTTATTGTTACAGCTTCGGGACCGAGCCCAGACTCAGGTGTGTCAGCCGTGGTGGCGGCTGGTGATGTGGCCGTCCCGGGTCACCAGACTGTCATCAGACAACACGTCCTCTCAGGGAACGCCAGCTGGAAGCTTTCTGAACCAGCTGACTGGGAGCATCTGCGTGGCGAGAGAGATCCAAGCGGAGATGAGTTTGCAGGTGGACCAGGAAATGGCTCCGCTTCAGGGGAGAGGCCACCTCTACGTTGTTTTGCTTTGGTTTTGTTCGTTGCTTGATCTGATAAGTGGTGGATGGTGTTTAATAACGATTGGGAGGGAAAACAGGCAGGTGTCCTTTCTGCCTCTTCCCCAAAATGGAGGAGCAAAGAGGTAGCTAATGAAAAGAAAAGGCAGCACCTGGAAATTATGTTAATAATGAACTGGACCCCTCGTTTAATGAAAGCCGGACACGGCTGCTGCCACCGGTTATTGCTGAAGCACGGGGGACATACGAGGTTTTCTCCAGTCTGCTCCATGGCAGGGACAAACACCGTTTCCTGCTCCCCCAGATTTAATTTTCCTCTGAAGAATTTCATCCTATTGCTCCACCCTCCACAATCCTCTCTTGGTAATTACAGCTGGAGGGTCAGATCTTCATCTGGTGTGAGCTAGTGAAGCTCAGCGGTACCTGAGGACCAGCCGTACGCCGCGCGCCGCCTGAGCACGATGAGCTCATTGGGGTGAACTTAGTCTCGGGGTGACTCAAGAGCAATAATAAGTAATTTCGTATCTTAGTGAGGTTTGGTCTAGAAAAACAATACAGGGCTCAGATTCCTAATCAACACTCCCTAGGATCTTTTGTGGTTGAGAAATCAGATGGGAGCACGGCAGCAAGAGGCGCAGGAGACTGCTCTGGCTCCCTGCGCTGAGCTAGGCAGAGATGATGGGAGCGGCTCTGCTGCGGGGCTTTCTGTGACAGCCGCCCCGGGAAGCCACACTGCCCCTCCGGGGACACCTCTCGGAGGCCAGACTCTGGGATCCAGGGCTGGGGGACCTGGGTCCCTTCACCCGGGCGGCCCCAGAGCGGCTCCTGTCCGGTGCCCAGAGGTGAGGCGCAGCCGTGAAGGTTTTGGTTCACCGGGAAGACGCCTGGACGGTGTCCGACCCTGTGTCTGAGCCTCCCCCTGCACTGGGGGGATGCCCTTCCCCAGCTGTGCCGTGGCAGAACAGTTGGTGAAGTGTTCTGTGCACAGCTGAAATGGGCCCTGGGACAAAGCAGCACCAGAGCAGACTGGACACGAGGACAGAGCTCCCACCTTCGCCTCTGAAATCTGGGCACGCGGGGCCAGGGCTGAGACGAGCCTGCCCGTACGCACTGTGATCGAACGGGCAGGAGCCGTCGCTGCAACTGCACCGACCTCCAGGGCACTCCCCAAGGGACACGGGGCCCGTGTTTGTGCTGGTTACCCTGTGAGGTTTGTCAGGTGCTCAGCCTTCTCTTTTTCTTGTTTTTAATCTTGGCTTGCGGAGCATTGCACAATTAATGCTGTTGCCCCATTAATGACCCCAGCAGGAACCTGGAGGGGATGTGCCTTCTGCAAAGAAAGATAATTTGTTCTCTTTGTTTCCTCCGAACGGTTACAAATTTCACATCTGATTTGTGGAACGCAGTGGGGTGATGCAAAGCTGCTCCGTTAGTTCCCTTACGATAACGAGGGGCTTCTGCGTGGCACAGACCCGCAGCCTCGGGTTTAAATCAGCTGTTGGAACACTTCCTTCTCCCCCGTCTCCATGTAATTGCTTCCAGGTCGGAGCAGCTGTGTGATCCGCAGCGGGGCTGGAGGTGTGCCCGTGAGCACGGGGAGGGATTTGCCACCGGCCGGCCCAGCTGGCTGCGTGCGCTCAGCCCGCGCGTGTGTGCTCCTCGCCAAGGGGCTCCCAGGCGACGCTCAGGGCGCGTCTGCATGGGAGGTTGTTCTGGAGAGGAGGAAGGCGGCGTGTTCCAAACCACTTCCATCTGCTCCCAAAGCAGTCTCGGCTTGTTCAGAATAATGCGCCCCTAGAAGCTCCCCGGCGAGCAGCGGGGAGCGAGCAGTTCTGCTCTGAACTCACCCCCGGCCGCAATCCAGATTAATTTCCCTGGGGAGCAAACGCTGGGCCGGGGCATGTCGAGGGCAGAGTTGTGAAAAGCTCTGCAGGATGCTCCTTTGTGTCGTGGCTTTCATTAATTAACCACGGCGGAGCCCCTGGCGTTGGGGCCGGTGGGCGCTGCGGTGCCTTCTTGTGCCTGACCCCAGAGCAGCCTGGCAGCAGCCCACCCGCAGCGAGGAGCGCGGCTGCAATAACGCGACGCTGATGGGTAACGGGGCAGCGAAGGCAGCGTTTAATGGGAATTTAATGTGGAGACATTTTGGAGAGGGCCACCCCTGTGCCACGAGGTTTGTCAGGGATGTTATTCCCAGCTCACGACTGGGAATCCCGAGTGGGCGGTCATGTCCAGCCCTCCTGAGCTGCTTCACAAACCTTCCCATGTGCTGCCTCTGACCCCACCGTTCTCCCTCTCTCCCGCAGGATCCTGGTGAACATGGACAACAACATCATCCAGCACTACAGCAACCACGTGGCCTTCCTCCTGGACGTGGTGGAAGCAGAGGACAAGTTCCAGATCGTCCTCAAGGAGCTATAAAGAGCCGCAGGCAGCACTTACTGGGACTTCTCTCAAAGCCAGCAAGTTTGACCCAACAGAGCTCAGCCTAGTGCCTCGACTTGTTGCCTTTACTTGAATAAACTGCCTCTGGGGAGGGCCTCGGCCTCGTGCGCCGCGCCAGAGACTGCTTGGAAGATCTGCTATCGATGTGAACATGGACCTTTTCTCTGTTGAGTTTATTATTATTATTTTTTATTTTATTTTATTTTATTCCCTTCTGGCGATGGGCCTGACCTTCTGTTTCACAGCTGGGAACACGAAGCTACACCAGCCTGGCTGTCAGAGCCCGGGCAGAGGCCGGGGACTGCCTCTGCTCGCTGTCGGCCTTGGCCCGTGACTGCTCCCACCCTGGGCCTCGGCTTTCTCCCGACAGAACCCTCAAACCATTTCCAGCGGGGCTGAGCCCAGCTCTGCGCTTCTCTCTGTCCACAGAGACTTTCACAGACGCATTTACAGCTCCCTGTTGAACGGACACTGCCGCTCCCACGCCCCCGACCCGCTGCATCTCCCAGTGTAAATACCACGAAGGCTCCATAGCCCTTGTTTATACATTTCTGATGTATTGTTCCTTTTATATTTTATATACGTATAAATATGCAGTTTTATATTTGACTCGGTACGGTGACACAGATCATTTCAAACACAGGCTGCTTCACATTTCTCCGTGAACTCCTTTTGTAACTGTGTTGTTGGTTTTGTCGTTTTGGATATTCCGTAGTAATAAAGGTTCAGAGACGGAAAGTGAACTGTTTTCCCCCAGCTCTGGGGGCTGGGGTGGGGAAGGGCCGGGCGGGAGCAGGGCAGGAGGTGGCCTCAGGGGCACAGAAGGGACTCCAGGTCGGTTTTGCACCACACGCTGCGTAACGAGGAGTTTGTCCATCTGTCTCCCCATGAAGGGGGGAGAGGCAGCAGGCGCTGGTGATCTGCTCACCACTGCAGCTTCTGCGCACGCAGATCCTGGATTCCTCCAAAACCCTCCCCTCCTCGCGCCGGGCTCTCCCTCCTGGTTCTGTGCCGGCTGCTGCAGACGTGCCGTCACGGCGCTGCGGGCGGGCAGAGGTTACCGAGCAGCTCCAGGCACATCCCCTTGATGGAGGGATTGCGTTGCACAGATTGGGTGAAATTTTACACAAATCAAAAAGAAATGCCCTGTTGTACTTGTGCTCAGAGGAGCAGCTCAGCCTCTCTCCTTTCGGGGAGGGGTGTTACCAGCTGGGTACCTCCTCCGTCTGCTGCACCGGCCGCTTAACTCCTCACACCTGCTGCCTCCCTACCACCCATCCTTCCCCGGTGCTCACACTGTCTGCAGCTGCTTCCCGTTTAGGTACAAATATCCCACGGGGAGCCCCCTCTGACCAGTGGAAACTGGGGACTTTCCTCCTCCCTCTGCTTCTCCTGTCCTCATCAAAGAGAGGTGCAGCTGGGTGCCACGGCTGGGGAAGAGAGCGGCTCTCCTCCCGCAGGGAAGGGGGTTTTGAAATGTAGAAAAGCACCAGGCTGGTGAATTTTGGATTACTTAACTGTTGTTATCACAGTGAGGAGGGCCTCTGAGATGAGGCTTGGATAAGTCTGAAACTTATCAGCCTTTGAAGATCTCTCCCAGCGCTCTGCACGCCTTCGTGTCATAAACTCCTTCTTCAGCAGGCTCCTCTGATCCAGTGTTAGTGCTGCCA
>NW_010136394.1:386-16199 GCF_000699245.1 Pterocles gutturalis | reverse complement strand
AACCCCCCAGCGCTGGGCACTGCTGGCTGCGGTGATCCTGGGAAGCCTACGGCTCTCCTCGGCACCCGGATGTGTCCGGCGAGCACAGGGGCTCTGCTCCTCTCGAGGAGAGCTCTGCAGCAGGGCTCCATGCGCAGGGTGAACCGATCCTGCCTGCCCACGGGGACAAGCGCCGGGTGCTGATGTAAGAGCAGGGGCTTCCTGATACCTGTGGGAGAGGGAGCCCCCAGCTCCTGCAGAGATGGAGGCACAGAGCCGGGTCCTTTCTCTGCCAGGTTCTGGGCAATCCCGACTGTGTCAGGCTTTCAGTCACTGTAACTCTGCTGTGTGCAGGGAAACGCTGGTTAATTCACGGCGGCGCAAGAGCAGCCGCAGTCACCGCCCCCCGCCAGCCCTGCCGAGGTGGGTGTTTTGCTGACTGGCTCAGTATCGTTCATCCCTTCCAGCAAAGGCGAGTTGCTGGAGAGGTTGCGTAAAGCAGAGCTCCCAAATATGTGAAAGCATTCTTGAGCCTTTGCCCGGAGCCCACCAGCTCCTTTTGAAGATTAAGACAGGAGTGATGAAGGCGATTCACCTCTGAGCGAACAAAGGTCATGTGAAAGTATGAACCCACTTGTGTTCTGCAAAGGGCTCGCGCTGACGAATGGGAGCAGCTTCCTCTGGAGCAGTGTCTGCTCCGGACAGTCGGCAGCTGGTTTGTGCTGACTCGAGTCAGAAATGCTCAAGTCTTGTAAAACATACCTGGCGGGCGGGCGGCGCAGGGCATCCGGGCACACGCACGCCATGGAGGGGACGCTTGTCCTGCACAGGCGTCGTGCTTCAGCTGCGCCGAGGTCTGATGCTGTGCAGCAAACCCAAGTGTCCATCCTCTGCGTGAACAAGTGTCAGAGGCGCAGATTTGCCTGGGCTGCCCTTCTCCTGTATTTCCACCCTGATAGGAAAGAACTCCCCGCCAGGGCAGCATCTCCTGTGGGCGCGCTCAGCTGCTGGCACCTGTTTTCTCTTTGGTTTATCAGAGGAGAGCACCAAGAGAAGTTTTTTTGCAACTCCCATCAATTGTTGTAATTATTCAACATCAGCAAAACTGGAAGCTTTCAAATCAACTTTACCTGATGGTATGTCCCACCATACAGCACCAAGTACACTGAGCTATCAGCCAGCCAACGGCGGCAGGCTGAGGACAGGACCACGACTGAGAGTTAGCGTGTGCTTGGCAGAGTTTGACGGATTCCTGTTGGAGGAATGCTGCTCTGCTGCCCGGGTTCTGCTGCTCACAGCGCTGGGAGCCACTTCCCGCTGTTGCTGCGGATGAAGGAATACTTCCCGAGTGCTCTGGGTGAATATGCACCTGCAGCGACAGAGATGCACAAAAAAATAAATGCAGCAGCGTGTGAGCGGAGTTGTGCAAGAGCTCTGGTATCCCCAGCGCTGGGTGGAGGGCTCTGCTCCTCACTTCTACAAATAACACCCGTTTTCTGTCTCTTTGTTCAGGCTTATTCATTCCTTGCATCACCAAGCAGGCAGCCGGGGATCTCGGTGTGTGGTGTGGTTCTCCACGGCTGCACGGGGAAGAGCAGCATCCTGTGCTCTGTGAGGACACCCACGTGTTGTGTTTGGAGGTGCCCTGGCGCTGCGCTGGGTATCGGAGAGGATCAAAGCCAGAGGAAAAGGAAACTCCTCCTGCGTCTCTCTCGCAGTGCGGAAACTCAAAGCAGTCAGCGGGGATCCCCTTCCCTCTGTTCTCTCCCCTGTATCCTCGGGTAGTTCCTTGGATTTGTAAAACCAAATTTCGGACAGGGGAGATGGGTTTGAAACCCTCAGCCTGGGTGAATGTCCCGGGGTCTTCAGCTGGAGAGGGTCCTTGGCCACGGAATTCAGTGCTCCCGTTCGGTGTGCACAGAGCTCAGCCTGGCTTTAGGATCTCCAGGACTGACTGTACATGCGACTGTGCCCCTGTGCAAGGGATTGTTCCCGGAAACACCGGGACCCTGGCTCCGAACAGCCCAGGCGCCAGCAGCTGCTGCTCTGGATTGGCCTCAGGCTGATTTAGCTGTGAAGGATTTTGCCTCTCTCGTTCTGCTCTCTGTGGTGCAGGACAGAGCAGTTCTGTACATTTTGTGTGTTCCTGTGGGCAGAGGGCTCCAGTCACCTCTGATCTCATGACTGGGAGTTTTGATCCAGTGGAATTTTCTTCCTCTCTTCCCAGGCTGGAGAGGAAAGGAGATGCGGGGTTTTTTCTAGCAACAGATGGATGGCTGTGTCTGTGATGGTGCTTTCCCCGCAGCGTGAATAAACTGGCCTCGCTCTGTTCCTGTAACTGAAACACACAGATTGGCGCTGGCTGGGGATCGTGGCCTGGTTTAGTCAGCAGAACGGCTCTCGGGGAGCTGGCGTGTTGACACAGGATGGTGCAGGTCTGGGACAGGATCTGGCCACGGCTCTAGGAAAGCCCATTACCCCGTTTGTGCTGCTGCAAGGGCTCTGGGAGACTAATGGCACCAGTGCGTCCTCTCGCTGTCTGGGGCTGGCTCCAAACCTGTGCTGAGTAAGTTCAGACGCTGGAAATAACAGCAGTGGTGCTCTTGTCTGCCTCAGCCTTCCCGTAACCTCCCAGGAGGACTTCAGAATCTTAGAAGAAATAAACAGGGCAAGAAACATGACTCTGACTAACTGAAAAAATAATGTTACTTGCGCCTGGCAACAATTAGCCAGCAGGCACTGAGGGACAGGATCCGCCCCGGCTGAGCCCAGCTCTTCCTCCGAGCCCAGAACAGCTCAGCACAAGGAGCCCGCAGCAGGATTCATCCCTGCATCTGCCTCTCTTGTCAATGCCAGCGTCAGAGGGTCGCAGCCTGTCCCTGTTCCTTGTGGGATGCTGTCCCTTTTGCTGCTGGAACAGCTGGAGCTGTGACCCCTGGCCCATGTCTGTAAGTCAGCGAGGTGTGTTTAACCCATTCCTCACTGAGAGTGCGTCCTTCCTCCCACTTCCCCAGGCATTTCCTGATTACAAGCTGCAGGATGTGTTTCTTCTCCCATTTTACTCAGCTTTACGTCAGGAAAGCTCTGGTGGAGCCTCTGGAGGACAGGACAGGACAGCTCGAGGGGTATAAAACCAAGCAGACCATGCTGAGGTGCTCTGAAACACCACGCTGCAGCTGGGGCGCAGAGGCTCTCTCTGCTGTAAGAGGACGTGCTGTTCTCCCCCTGCCCCGTCAGTGCTCCTCTCTTCCAATCCAGTAGGGAAACACTGCAGGTGAAATGTCTGTTGTACCAACAGCCAGAGTTATGGGATAGTTTTACACATGCACCAGAACTCACAGAACCTGTTTGTTGAACGCACTGACAGTCAGTTGTACTTTAATGGCCTTTCCATTGCAAACATGCTTTTTTTTCAATCTTGCCTTTATAGATTTTTTTGTAAAATACGGACCAGCATGTTGGATGAAGAGCAGGTAGCCAGGACTCCACTGCTGCCTCTGCCGCGTTTCTGCTCTGTGGCCCTTTGGAGACCATTCAGCCCAGATTTGCAACGATGTTAGACCATCTGCAGGTGTCAGGAGATGCTGTGCTCTGACTTACAAGGATTTAGTGCTCATTAAAACCTACTGTCCCCTGTTCCTGCATGCCATGTGCTACTCAGGTGCGCTTCAGAAATGGTGTGTGTCTTCAGGTGTCTGCGTGCCTTTGCAGGCAAGCTCTCCTAATTTCTGTGCTTCATTTGTTTTCATCTTGAGTGGGCAGTAACGCTGTTCAGTCACTTTTGTGTTTGGTATCTCTAGTAGTGAGAAATACTTCAGACCAACTCTTATTTTTACCTGGCCCGGGGAATCCTTCCTGTGATCTCCTCACTGGCCATCGCCCTGTGTTTGAGATGAACACAGCACTCGAGCAGTCCTGCTTGGGAGACCCTTTGTAATCCACGAGCTCGTACTGCCCAGGCCCGGGCGAAGGAGGATCTTTACAGGGTGGGCTGGCTGCAGCAGAGAGGGTCAAGCAGAATTTCTCTCTGTCAGGAGAAAAAGAGATTTGAGGAACTTGTCCCACACTGATGGGGTTTATGCCTGGAAATAAAAGCTGCGGTTTGTTAAGTGCCCTGGGGAGGTGGATGCTTAATCCTCCTAAGCCAAAATCTTTGGGAAATGATCTGGGGACAAAAGGGTTCGATTGCAGGGCCATGGACAGCCCGCTCTGTTCGTTGTAAATACAGGCTTGCCAGTGGTCCAGCTTCTGTAGAGACCTGGCTGCCCAGCTACTCCAGAGCGAGACAGCGCTGAAACCAAGACAGGGTGCCAAATGCTCCAACTGGGAGCTCCTCCCCGCCTCTCCCACTGAAATGGGAGAGGGAGCAGATGCTAACCCAGCAGTTGGGTGGGGAGTGTTTTGGTGTTTTCTGATAATACAGACTGGTGATCTTCTCCTGTTTAGTTTGCCTTGCCCTTTCCTCTAGCTCTCTGTCCTTATCAAATGCCACTTGGCATTGCTCCCCTCCCAGCCTACAGCTTCCCACTCTTGTTACAAACCCCCTGTCATAAGATACAACTGCTGAGAGATGTAGTAAAGATACACCTGCTGGGTAAGGGCAGCCACGGCCTTTCTCAGGTTCTCATTCTTTTCCACGGTCAGGAATTTATTGTCGATCTTAATCTTCGGCCAGGCAATGTCACTGCACGGTGACAATAAATTTACTTGAACAATTTGCTAATAGGCAGATTTATTTGTCTTCTCATCAGGATACCAAGGGGGAGGAGGGCTTGGGAGCAGGGAGTTTCCGTCCATGCCTTTTAATCGCTTTGAAACAAGCGTTAGGACGGAATACACGGGAATGGCAGTTCTGATTTGAAGGAAGTTTTCTTGAGATTTTTACAAGCCTCCTTCCAGCTCTAATTCCCAGCCTTGGCAGGGGCTGAGGAAATGCCCACATTTTACCCCTCGGGTTCCTTGAGATGCTCAGCAGCCAGGAGCATCCCTCACCATCCCTGCCCCGTGGTTCCCAGATTTGACTCCTTGTGCCTGGTGTGTTCCCCGGGGTGAGTTTAGGCACAGGCACTGCAGAGGAAACACAGCCTAACGCTTCAAGCCTCTTCCTGCGATGGGAAGGATCTTTTTCCAGGTCATGTGGGCTCTGACTTCTTGCTCTGTAAAACGGGGGTAAGAAATTACCCCTACATCATAAGGGTGGTGCAGCATTTAATTACTGTTTGTAAATGTCTGCGAGATCATCTGATAAAGGCACCTCCGATACGCTGCTCCAGGGTGCCAGCAGCCCTTCAAGGCAGCGCATGGTAACGCTTCCAGCTCTGAGCCAGTTCCTGTAAACCTGTGGCAATAAGTGGCCCCATGGGACCCAGTGGTGCAGTGGGACACTGTGGGATCACCCTGCTGTCTGACATAGTTTCATCTGCCCCATGAAAGCGGCATGTCTTCCGGGCTGGACTCACCTGAAAGGATTTTTCTTTGCTGCTGTGGTGGGTTTACGTGGCTGATAGATCGCAGGCTCTGGCGTAAATCTGTCCATCACGGTTAGGTGGGAGGTCTTGGACTTGAAGAAAGATGTTATAACCCTGGGAGACGTCTTGGTGAGGGAATCGTTGATGTCTTGACAAACAGGAAGAGGATGTAAATACCAAACAAGGCTGCAACAGTGGTGGTGAGGAAAGAGAGTGCATCAGTCAGTGAATGTAACAGAAGGAAAAAGAACCGGTGTAACAGGGCTGTGTGGGGAAATCGCTGCTGGATTTACAAAGTGCTGTCCTGGGCAGAGCTTATTTCGAGGGACGCTGATAAGGCAACACTACACTTTGTCCTGAGCATAGGAACAAATTGGGATATTAGCAATTTTAAAGAATCAAACAAACAGGAGGAGAACTCACACGCGGTATAACTTGTAAGATAAGCTACAAGGAGATGTGCCCTCGCACTCCAGGTCTCAAACCTCGCCAGGCAATGAACCAGGAGTAGAGTTCTTCTGCAGCTGGAGTCCTGTGGAGCTGGGTACATTATGCACTAATGTGGCTTCTCCTGAAGCCTCTGGCATTTACACGGAGTTGTGGGGTGCTCTAGTGTTTCCTTACGGCTACTCAAAGCTGTCACGATGGTTTCCACGTGGTTGGCTCAGCAGGGACCTACCCACAGCTCTTGGAAGGGAGCCTCAGTAGTGTCCTGACACCTGCTTCAATCCAACATGCCTCAAGAAGCTCTGAGTGACCGGAATTTGTGTGCGATGGAGCCCTGCACCCTAGAGGATCAGAACCAAAATCACCAGCAACATCTTTCCTCAAGGCTCACGTACACGGAGAAGGCCATTTTCCAAATTTTTTGAAATGGAATCCTCTTGTGGTTTTGGACAGAAACACTGCCTGGCCCGAAATGTTGTTGCTTTGCTTGCAGAAATCCAGAGAGGTCTGTTTCAGAAAAAGACAAAGGGCTCGTGAATGCCTTTCAATTGACTTTACCTGTGGGTAATTACCAACAAAGGAAAACCCACATTTAAAATCCAGTTGTCTCCGTTGTGAGTGATTCTAATGATACAGCTGGAGGCTGTATTAGGGCCCAAATCCCAGAGTGCTTACGGATTGTAGGTAGCTCTCTTTGTGACTGCCCAGCATGTAAAGGTTGCATTTACACAGGCGCCAAGGACTTGAAACTCTTGCAGAAAGTGCGGCTTTGTGTGTTTAGCTTCTGTCTCCAGAGCTCTCCCAGGTCAGCTCTAAGTGTCCGGTTTTAAGTCACCAGCTGAGCACAGACCTGGAGGCGGTGCTGCCAAGACACCAAAGGGCACCTGCGCAGCAGCCCCTGGAAAGCGCTCCAGAGCAAGGGAGATGTCTCTGGGGCTGGGGCTGCAGGGTGGGCTGGTGGCTTTGAGCTAAAGATGACTTGAAGAATTTGTGCTTCAGTTTGTTCAAGCCTGCAGATAACTGCTGGAGTGTTTTGCTCTCCTGCAGCTCGCACCAAGCTCAGGGTGCAGGACTGTTGTTGTGTTGTTAGCGGTCCCCAAGCTAATTAACCTGGACAGAGGTGCCAGAAGTCCCGGGGGCAGCAGGTCACGCTGCTCTTCCAGAGCGCTCAGCTACCTGCTCACTCACTGCCCTGGTGCACGCTGCAGCTCTTCTACAAAATCCACACAGAAACATTTCACCCACAGCTCCGAAAGAGTCTCACATGCAAAGTGAGAGTTGCTCTCCTTACAGAGTCAGAAAAACTGTGGTGCCAAAGGTTACGAGTTACCCCAAACCACAGAACAGATCACGGGAAAGGGCGATGCCCACGATGAAGCCTCACCTCCTGGCACATGCAGGATTTAAAGCTTTTTATTGCTGACTGCTGAAATGGACTTTTTCTAACCAGGCTATAGTTAGAGAAAACATCTAAAAGTCGAGGCTAATTCAGTAATGTAAGTGGAAGAGTTCAGTTCAAGCACAAGAGTGAGGAGGTAGCAAGAAGACACCAGCATTGAAGACTCAAACGGAAAAAGACTCTTGATCTTTCCCTTTTTTTTTTTTTTTTTTTTTTTGCTTGTTTCCTATAGTAACCTGGTGAAATGCCATAGTCGTGATGTTTAACTCTTTTTATTTTAATACAGATTTTGGTCCCAGAGTTGAAGATGGCTTTGAGGACAGCTTGGGACACTGTTTTCTTGTTTCTCACTCATTTTTTCTCTACTATTTCTCAATTTTCAGTTGTTCCCGCACCAAAAGTAGATCCTGCAGTTACCAGACAAAATTTCCTTTTTGCCTGAGTGGGAGCAGTGACCGTGCAAAGACTGCAGGGTCTGGCCTTCTTTGTCTTCTCAGATGTCTCTTTGTCTATAGCCATAAATTATCAGACACTGCCATCTTTTTAATAGATAGTTTCCTGTTCTGCTTCTTGTAGGTTAGATATTATCTCCCACTGTAAATCATGAGTCAGGGATTAATTCAAGAAGGCTGTTCCCAGAAGCAAATTCTTACAATGTTAAAAATAATATGATGCGAATCCATTATAGTATGATATAGAAAATAATTATGGCCTGCAAACTAGTTTAATCAACTTAGAACATGCTGGGGCAGATACTCCGTCGGAGTGAGTCATTATAAGAAAGTTCAGAGTCTCAGCGTATAGGTTGTGCGAGCGAACGCGATTCGCCCATGTCAGCTGAGGCTTCGTAACTCTGCGTGTGCTCATCACACGCCCCAACGGTGAGGTAAGACGTGTTTGTCTCAAACACCTTTGCTGATGTTTAAACTGTATCAAATTACTTTATAAAAGCATGAATTGCTTCAAGAACACGCATGCAGCCAGTTCAGATGTCTCAGCTGATGAGTGGCAACTTATTAAGCTGATGAAATCGTGTCGTCTTCATTCTGTCTTCAACAGCTATGCAAAGTCATCAAATGTTAGACTCAACACGCTCTGCCTCCCCACACAGCCGATGTGTCTCGCACTAAAGAGCAGTTTCAAAGGGGACAGCTCTCTAGGAAATAGCTGCAGTGCAGAAAAAGACAAAAGCTCTCTCTAACGAATAACAAAACCATCCAAAAGTAATCACAGCTATAGCAAGAGACCATTGAAGGGACAGGAAAGTCCATTAGTAGTGCGTATGTCATTATAAACTATCTGATCATTGTTAATAACACTTTGTGTTCTGTTAACATCTTCCATATCTCCTGAATTCCTGTGGACTGAAGCTTACAACACCCAGCGAAGCCTGGTCATGGTGGCCTGGGCGGGGAGCATCGGGCACAGAACAGTTAAGTGACTTGCACAGGGGTGAGTCAGCAGGAGGTTGAGGAACTGAACCTGAAGGCTAGGTCCTCAGCTGATATAAACTGGCACAGCTCCACAGCGAGTGGAAGGGCACGGCCCATTACATCAGCTCTACGTCTGCAGACCTGATTCCCAGCTCTGAGGTTGAACCTCAAAACCCAGTACCTGTCACAGATGTACCATTCACCTGCCTTGAGCTTCTTGGCAGAGGTTCCCCATAAACAACCAGCGCAGGTCGAATTTTTGGGATGAAAACTCATGGGATGCTATCGGGGCTTTCAGTATCAAAGGCGGTGATGTGGCAAGGACAGGGGCTGCGGGTGTCCCAGGGTCAGGGATGTGTCCTTCCTCCCTTGGTGTTGAAGGATTACTGAAGAGTACCCAAACTGGGGAGGTTACAGCTAGTTCCAGTGTTTTCTGGAACATCAAACATCACAAACATTACAGGTTAGCCATGCCTCCCCCTTGTCCTCCCTTGAAAATCTTACATAGTATTGATTGGGTGCTGGAGTGGGCATCTTCTCCATCTTCCTTGCAATGGGTTGTTGAAACATGCTGGAGTTTCCTTGGCTAAAATCTTGCTTGGACTGAAAACATGACGGGATCTTGTAGGCATTCGGAGCTGGATAGTTGGACATTTTCCTGAATGCAGTGCGTGGGACCTGGAAACAGGGGGGGCAAGGAAACTCTCAGTATGAGCTGGGAAGAAACTGGGGCCTGGAATTTACCAAATGTAATTTTTAAGGGCTAATCACCTTTTGCATTTTAAAACCAGCAGAAACTGCTAAGCAGAAATGATGGCTGCAAGTTCTAAGAGATGAAATGGGGCCAAAAGTGACTTTTTCAGGTACAAAGTTTTGTTTATTTCTTCTTTTTTTGGGGGGTGGAGATGCTCATTACCTTGCAAACAAAATCTTAAAGACAACCTCTTAGTTAGAGAGAACAGATCCTGAAATCATCCACTTTAGCGACAAATTTCAGATAGCTTAGTACAATATTCTAAATGAGCCCACAAAGTGTGTGTGTATATAGATCCTTCTTTACGCTTTGGTAGCTTGACAAGAGCTCTGCCAATCTGGCTTGAAAAGGTTTATGCAAAATTTAAAAGGACCACCTCTGGGTGAGACTGAGCAAAGGAAATTTCAGCCCCAGTAGAAATGTAAAAGATAAGAGCACATGAAAAAGCAGCTTAGAATAGCTGTTGGACTTCCACCTTAATTGGAACTGTCTGGCAATGAGAAATTATTTTCCTTCTTGGCTGCATTGTAGAAACATCCCCAGTACAACACTAAGTAGCTATTGCAGACAGAGCCAACGGTCGGTTACAGACCAGATCCGTAGTCTGCTGAAGCCAGAGGTGACTTCAGCAGCTTTGGAAATCAGTCTGAAACAAAACGCTTCCTCTTACCAGTGAAGGGAAGTATCCCGTTCCTTTCGTTGACAATGAGGTGCTGTTGATCTCTGGAGACTGATGAATGACATTATAGAGTCCTGGGCCTGGGGTTTCATTCTAGCAAGAGAAACATCACATGTGGTGACCGAGCTGTATTAGTTACCACTCTCCCGGGGCAAACGCAGTGAGGCACAGGCTCACACCGATGCTGACGGGTCAGCTCCTTTCCCCTGTACGTCCCTGCTCTTCATCTTTCTGAGCACAGACCAAAACATACCAATTATTTTAAGAATAATTCTGAGAACAGTGATGCTGAAACAGAGCAATGGCCCACACAGTCCATATATATATGAACAACTTTTAAACCTTGCTTACAATTGGTCTTACTGGCCCTTATGGTTGTGAGTTCCACAAATGAACTACTATTAATTTTTTTATTATTATTTGTGTATCTGTTGCTCCAAACAGCTTTCACAGTAAATTACCACCCCAGTTTACAAATGGAGAATGAACATTGTTTGTACAATTACTTCCTTCTTTCAAGCTTAAATTTCTTGCTTTTTAAGTTTATGCTGATGTCCTTCTATTTTTCTTCATTATCTCACATACAATTCAAGCTGTCTTATTTGTCTTCTCTGTAAATTAAACATCTTCAGTATTTTCAGTCCTTACTGGGACTCTAATGATCGTATCTCATTTCTAAATTGAGACTATTTCTGCCATAGCCTTTTTTTAGAGTTAGGGTGGCCAGAACTAAACATAACAATTCAGCTGAAGGTGTACCAGCAGCATAAATGACGGTATTACTGTATTTCCTGTATCATTTTCCAAGTCATCACTTGCATGCCAGGATTTTATGCTTTAATTGTAATTGTGCATTGAGGTAGACTTCTTCATTGTTTCAAAATTATAATCTTTGGATGCAAGTCTCCTGTTGCATGGAAAACTGAGTATTTCTGAGTATGAGGAAGATCAAATTTCTCTACGTGGCAATTTGTATAGACTGGGAGCCACAGCAAATCTAAAATCTCACCCATGACATCTGCGTTGGACCTAATGAATTCAGCATGTGGGCAGAATGCATTATTTGCAGTCACCACACCTTTCCCAACTCTGTTCTCTTTCAGGGCTTTTCAAAAAGAGGACTGGGTGGGATTCTATTTATAGAGCCAAATAAATCGAAACCTGCCTGTGTCTTACATGGTACCTCCAGCTTTTCAGATGTGGTCCCATGAAGTGCTGAATGCCCTTGGTAGCATGTCCTACTTCTGCCAGTCCCAGAAAAAAAAAGTGGGACCCGGAAGGTTTGGGACCGTACCAGGTGAAAGAAATAGCTTTGTGCTAACATAAACATGAAACCGTTTCAGCATGTAGGATGTAAAGAGCTGAAGTTCCTGATCTCTAAGAGCATTCTACCACTATGTGAACTTCATTGTCCTGTCTGTCAGTTACCAATGGAAAACATTCTGGAAGTGACTTAGTTTCTGTTCTGATGACTCAGGATTGGATTCTGACAGTGACCAGATGCCCTGCAAAAAAACAGCATGTGCTTAGCAGCGAGGGAAAGATAATAGGATGTGTGGGATTGAAGGACAAGGCAATGTGCAGTCGAGAGGAGAAAATAAAGTAGTTTGGGCATTATTCCACTCATGCAAAGACAGGAGGCTGAATGAAGGGATTTGACTGTGTAGAGGTTTTTGTAGAATCAAGAAGGAGCAGGAAAGATGGTTAAAAATGGGGAAATGGAAGCCTGCATAGGATGAATATAGGGTTGATTAAAAAACACCATCCAGCCAGGAGCTGTGCTGATGGTCATAGAGCAGCAACCCTGGGATGACTCGCTCCCCCTTAAAAAACAACCAGAAATGGAGAAGAATGGAGGCCCTCGCTCTGCTCAGTCTTGCAAAAGAGTAGAGAGAAGAATAGATGGGAGTGGGCAGGAGTATTGTCTGCTGGAGAAGATGCTGTTGATTTATAGTGAGATCATGGGCAAATCACTTCACCAGTCTGTTTTTCCACTGCAGCTGAGCTGTTTCTTGCTACATGCACGGACAAGTATAATAGTGCTGCTACAGTGCTAAAAATAATAAAACCCAAATATGTGCCACTTCCATTGGAACTGGAAGAGCATTGCAAGGAGTCAGATCCCAGGTCTCCAGTTCTTGCTATTTGCACACATAACCCTTGCGGATTTGGCCTTCCTCATAAAAATGCCACCTGAGTTATAAAGCAGGTGGTCACAAATAATCTTTTCCACGTGTTTTTCTTTATAGGAAAACGCTTCAGGACAAACCAAAAGCTGAGGTATGTGCTGTAACTCTGGGAATTTCAGCAGAGCTGCTCTGACTTACAAACTTACAGGAGGAGATTTCTGAAGATGTGGTCTGAGGGCTGGTCCACGTGGAGCAGGCAGGGATCCTGAGCTGGCCACTTCTTATCAACCCCCAGAACTAGAAGCAGAACAGACACTGTGCTGCTCTGGTCTTTGGCTTGCATCTCCACGTGGCCCTGCCTTATGGAAGCCCAGCCACATGCTCGAGACTCCACCCTGTGCTCTATGGACAGAGAGTTGTGCTGAGGAAAGCAAGATGGGTCCAATTTGCTAGAACTGGCTATTAAAATTGCAGCAGGTTTCCAAAGCAGCTGATAAAAAACTGCATCTGCAAGCCCCATTCCCTGGTGTTGCCCAGGCTTGGCTGCTCCTGCTGACCAGCCTTCTGAGGCTTGGCTGGAGTCCCAGGCTCAGCCCTGCCCCGCAAAGGGGAGTTACTACACCGGCAGCACGTTCTCGCTTAGCGCCTTCCAGCACAACACGTGTCAGGGAAACAGCTCCCGAGCCCTTCTCCCATCCAGTGCATCCAGCTCGGGGTTTGGCATGCCCATCGTCACCTCAGAGTTGTTGAAAGTAATTGGAGATTAGACATCAACACGCCCTGGGAAATTTATCTCCTGCTAAAGTGACTGCACACCTCTGTGCCCTTTGAATGCTTTGAATCGTATTCTGGTAACGTAAGGGGGCACTGAGCTGTAAGTCCACCAGCAATACCCTGCAAACTGGGGTGTTCTGGTATCTGTCGGGATGTGCGAAGACAGTGCTAAACCGGCGGAGTTACAAAAGTGGGTCAACTCACCTGTTAGGTATTCTAGGTCAGGCAGTAAGAAGCAAATAAGCTCTTTACATCGCCTAAATTACAACTTCATGTACTGGCATTTATCCCTGACTGCCCTGCTAAAGAAATGTCCTCCAGAATGGCTTGTGCTGAAGAGGGCAGCGTCAAGTGCTTTTGCTGGAGGAAACTAAGTCAGCAGCCCCCAACCGGTCCAGTGTTAATGGATCTAATGCTTCCCCTCCCCTACCTGATGCAGTAACTTTTCTCTAGGGATAAAGCTTCAGAAAGAATCAGCCAAGCCCTTGTGTAGCTTGTGGTTTGGCTTCCTGCCCGCTCTGCCCTTCAAGCAGGAAATTCTCAAAGGGAAGGGAGTGCTTTGTGAAGCTACCTTAAGACTCTGCCTCTTCTCTTTTAGTCAGAATTTAGCATCAGGTCATCTGGAACTCCTGGAAGCTGACCAGACAGACTGATGGCGCCTACAGAAGGTATTTAAGCAACTTCTCTACCCTGATCCTTTTCCCCCATCTTTTGTCCTTTACGTCCTTGATTGCTGTTATTCAATCCTGAGATAATACAGTCCTGATATCACCGAGATGGGAGAGACAAGCAAGGAGGAAGAGATCAAAGGAAGGAGAAGAAAGAGAAGATGCCAAAGGCAGAAGAAGAAAGAGGAAAGATGCCAAATACTTCCTTGATTTATCTACTTTACATACCCAGTACACAAAGTTTCAGAAATTCTTAATGTACTTAATTTTCAGAGTTCTGGGGTTGCCACGTAGTCACCAGACAGCAGGGGCTGTGGGCATTCCTCTTTCCCCCAGCAGAGGAAGTAGCTTGAAAGCTGGATCCAGAAAGCCCAGGAGGCCCTTGGCACCTGTGAGTGTTGGCTGAACTTGAAAAGAAACCCGGTGGAGTGCAGGCTGGGAAAACAGTATGGTTTTACAGCATCTTTCTGCTTCCCTCTGCTGGGCAGACAACAGAAGTACCAACGAAATTCCTCCAAATCAGAAAGGGTCAGGGTGAAGAATAGCAAAAGATAGGAGGGGTCATCTTGCGCTATCACTACACAAACATTAATTTCACTTATTTCTTTAAATTTTCTCCTGAATTTCAAAAGAAATGCAATGTATATGTGTGAGTCCTGGGGGGCTCAAGAAGACTGGAAATGGGACCAAGGCCAGAGCTGGGTGGGTGAGAGATGGGGAGATGGTACAGATGAGGGCGCTGTATGTGGGGTAATTTCAAGGTTTAAACCACTAAGATTGCTTTACCATTTTTCTCATCCTGTTATCAGCTGTGATTACAAAGTTAATTTAACAACCTTGATCTAAACTTAGTTGCTATTCTTGACCCAAAACAGGATCATCATGGGTTGCAAAAAAATTCAAAATGAACGACATAAACTTCAAACGTTTTTGTTACTCACTTGGTTATACTGAAATCTCTTTGATTGAGAATTAAATCCCTTTTTTTCTGAGTTTGAGATTACTTTCCTATAGGGACTGGAGGAAATCTTGAAACCTAAAAGGAACCAACGATAACAAAATTCTGAATATGGAGATATAGGAAACATGTAACTACAACACCAGCTTTCATTTTTAAATAGGACGTGCAAGTTAAAGGCAAATCTAACGTTAATGCACTATTCAAATCAAGAAATCAGCAGTCATTTCTGCATTTAATTTCCCTGTTTTTTTTAAGCAGCAAAGGGGAAAAAAAGCACTTCGAAGCACTACTGTTGATGAATGGGCTTTAAGGGTGACTCAGTGCTGCTGAATTACTTTTGCAAATTGTCCTCATTTACTGAGTCAGGCATCTTAACAACTCACTTCAGGGGCTGACCCTCTCCACACTGAAAATCTGACGAAAGATGCTGAATGCTCCGGCTCTTGCCACCGGAGAAGCATTATGCTTTGCAGGCCTGCAATCAAAGGCGTTCTCTTGGCGGTGTTGTTGACTGGCAAGAGATGGTGAGCTGGAAGCTACTGTGGTTTTTCAAACTGCATAGTCTCTCACAGACCTATCATGACAAAACCACCGATACCTCATCTCATCAAGCTCTGGCGTTATTGCTACCAGTCATAGAGCTGTGCTGGCAATAGTACTGCATCGGGAAATTTTAGATATAAGCTCTGTGAAAATGTAAGTATGCTTCTGACCAAGGATTGTACAGGTCTTAAGATGAGCTCTGCAGCTAGAGGGAAGGTTAGTGCAGGGAAGAGGTTTGAGGAATTGCTAGGGACAGGGCTCTTACAGGGTAGGGTACAGGACAAGGAGGCGGTCAGTGCTACAAGGGAGTGAACAGCAAACTTTCCACTACACTGCAAACCACAGCAACTGCAGAGTTATTATTTGTTAGCATTCCCTATTCCTTTGTGCTTGTTTGTCCCCAGGAAGAGCAATTTGGGACCTGAACCACCTGCAACTGGCTGTGGATATAAATTGTTCCAGATATTACTTCCTATTGATCAGTTTCATTAATGAATCCTTGCTGTGCTGTGAAAAAAACCTTCGCAGGTTTGGGGTTTTCCTTCCACAGCTGTGACACCAAAGCACTGTTCCTCCTCA
>NW_010136394.1:0-355 GCF_000699245.1 Pterocles gutturalis | reverse complement strand
TGTCCCCCCCCACAACACGGTCCGGAGCCGTACCTCGTGCTCCTCCAGAACACCCACAAGCACCTGCAGAAAGCCAGGGATCCATGTTACAGAGGGATCACACATCGAACGGTAACGGCTCCGTTTTGTTTCTAAAACAAATCAATGGCAACGATTAGCGTGCGGCAGCGGGCCAGGGGCTGAAACAACCGACTCGGGTTTCTACAGAGGTGTAACGGGTCAGCCGTAACCTTTGTTTTCTCCACCCAGTGAACCCCGGCGGCCCTGCCCGTTGCCCCTGTGCAGGACGATCGCTCGGGGGTGGTGAGGGCGGAGGCGGGGGGATCGCTCCCAGCGGGGGAGGAAGCGACAGGAA
>NW_010136393.1:34855-49503 GCF_000699245.1 Pterocles gutturalis | reverse complement strand
ATGGTAACCTTTTTAGAGATAATGAGGAGCAAGCATCCATGCTATATTTGTGGCTTTTTAATAATGTATTCCTGCAATGTGTCACATTATTGGGATGAAAAGGCAGCTATAAAAGCTGCACCAGTGTCTCCTGCTGGTGCATATGTATATTGCAGATTATTTTTCAGATAACAACTGGGAAGGGGACAGCTGAGGCTCTTACTATGGGAGACGGAGAGAGATATTTCTCATTTTTGTGTAACATATGGCTGAACACACAGAACTAAGTAATGTCTATGCAGACGACATTAGGCGTGCATTTTAAAGTGAGGATTTATGTCCAAAAATACAGCCATTTAAGGCTTCTGAAATAGAATGAGCTAGCAAAGCACTTGTTTCAGAGATGTGGGGAAGCCAAGCAAAATGTCTAGTGACATGTTTGTGTTTTACAGATACCTTCTGGAGCTTCCTCCAGGCCCATCAGTCCTTTATCTTCTGCCACCGTGGGGGCCCCCAGCTCGCAAGGCAGCAGCTTCCTTCCCGTCGACTTCACCATCCCTGCTAGTCCCCTCGGCTGTCTGGACACCTCAGCAGCCAGGCACAGGATTGCCATAAACCCCCGGAAACAGAAAGGCTTTACCAACAGGAATCAGCAAACCCCCCAGGTAAGTGTTTTGTGGAAAAGAATCACTGCACAGAAGGAAATGGATGTGAGTTTTTAATTATTAGTTTAAATATTTTTTTTTCATTTTTTCCTTTCCTATCCATATTCCTTTACTTTTTTTGTTCTTCCATTGGAAGAAGGGAAAACAACCTATTTTCCACCAACCAACCTAACAAAAAATTATCAGAAAACTTCAATATCATGGGAGCTAAGAAAAAGTGCAACTTCAGTTTTTCATTATTTAGCGAAAAAGTTGCAGCCTACGCTTCATTTGTAAAAACATTCCTCTTGTTTGAAAAGCTGGTTTTCAGTTTTAAAGAAGCCTAAGTCTATTTCTACAATTTCAGATTAGCTTTAACTTCATTATTTTTATGTCAAAGGAAAGACGGAAGGACTTTGGGAAGGAATGTGGCTCTGCATGTGGGAAAATAGGATGAAGTTCACCAGACAGAAAAGGTTGTTGAGCTGGAGTGTGACAGAAATAAGGAGTAACGCTTCTGTCCTGTGTGTTCCCCTCTCCATCAGAGAATCATGCATGAAAATCTGTTCTGGAGTTAGAAGTGCCCTGCCCTGAGAAAGGGAGGGGAACTAGAAATCCAGAATGAGTGTAATACAGAGTGAGGTTTTCTTGGAAACTTGGGCCCTACGGCATCTTTGTTGGATATTCTTTGTGCTGCAGCTGGTACAACTACAGTGCTGAAGGAGAAAAGCTAATTGTGTAGTGGCACTCAGAGATACCAGAAGTGATGATAATGTCTCTGGTTTGCTCTGTTCTGCGCCACCAGGTAGCTTGGGTGGTGTCTTAAAGCCATACTTGTTCTTTCAGAATATGTCAATCCCAGAATGTTTCAGTTTCAAGAGAGATCACTGGGCTGCCTTTGACATTTTAAACATGATTGATTTCTAGGTTCTTAATTGGAACAGGAAATTACCTACAGTGTTGGTAAATTACAGGTTGGGGGTTTTGTGTCCATGTTTTGAGTATTCATAAACATGTATGCGTATGAAATACAATCTTTGTGCATTATTCTTTAATTAAAGGATCTTGCTGCATGTCCTTAGGTGGAACAGCTGGACAATGAAGCACGTCTTCCTACAACTCCAGAAAAGACAGAAAATTCAACAGAATTACTTGAGAGTGACCAGCATAAAAGCAATTGGGAAGGTGAGAAGACTTATGTGTTGCTACTTTGGGTGCTTGAACCTTCTACATAAGGCTGACGGGACCTACTTGGATTGTAAAGTCCTTTCAAACTAAGCATCTTTTGTTTTATATCATTAAACCAACCCTGGCTGCTAAAGTGTTATGATGGAAAAAGTCATTGCTCCAGTCAACACTGAAATTGTGAGCTTCGAGGGCAGCATTAAAAAATAAATGAGGTGAAAGTACCTGTGCTACACAACTGGCTAGATCTTATTGACTGGGGATCCGACTTCCTTGAAACTCGGAAAAATCTTAACCTCAGCATTGTATCTGTTATCTGTGTAAGGTGACTTTAACTGGCTTGTGTTTACTAGACCTTCCTTTGCCACCTTCCCCCTTATCATTTGAATAATAGCTAATTGCTAGTGGTAACATAATTGTAATTGTAAATTGTAAAAACAAACAAAATTTCTCCAAAACAGCACTGAAGACTTTTCTCTTTAGCACTGCGTTACAAATGCACTGGCTGATGGGAATGCTGTAGTGCAGTGGGAATGTTGGCACTTTGTTGACTGAGGGCAGACTGAGGACCTGATGCTGTCACACATCAGAGTTGCTGTGTGTGTGATCCATCTAAGCTATCCAGATGTTCAGCAGCCCTGCTGCAGCTGCAGGAGGCAGAGTGACCTGATGATGTGATGTTCTGCTTAAATACAGAAAGTCCTCCAGATCATTCTAGACAGCCTTTCTAGGCATACACATGAAGAAATGTCAAGGGAAGTCTGGCTAGTAGTCTTACAACTAGAGGTATGCACAGAAAAGAATTAAACAGCAACTGATCTGGTACACATTAAGCAGACAACAACTTTCATTCATTCCTGGGCTTAAGTACATTCAAACTAAAAACTTTATTAGTGTCCTCACATGGACAGCCCATTTCTAAATATGTTTTTAGCAGCCTTATTTATCAGACAATCGTGGCCAGACATGGGGAACTCATGCTAAGTGACTGCGCTATCTGGAATGAATTACTGATACAGATGGTGTTTGAATTATAACCTTTAAGTGTACACTCTTCTCCTCTGTTTATTATAGGATTATCAGCCCAGGTGGGATGTGGTGCAAAGGGAGGCAGTTCTAAGGAGGTGCCAGGTGTAAAAAGTCCCACTGTTGCTGCCCGTGACTCTTGTGATTCCACACTTGTGACAGAAGATGCTTGTGCTTTGCTACAAGAGGATGCATGCCTTCCAGACATGGACCATCACTATAAAGCAGCTGCACGCGTTCTGAGACCTGAGCCTCTGACAGTGAACCTGGAGGAACACCACAGTGCAAATGTGCCGTGCTGTTCAGATGAGTCTGCTGGTAAATTGAAATTACATCAGGAAAATACCAGTACTGAAGTATCTGCACTTCCAAAATCTCAACAAATTGAAGGAGAAGCTGTTTTGTTTCCAGACATACTAGCAGCTGTCTTATTTAGCAGTGGCGTGGAAACAGAGGGCATAGATGTATGGGTAGATGTTGCACAAAAGTCCTCAGTAAATTCTGTGGACCAAAACATCAAAGACGAGGAAAAGGGGGATCCACTGTTTATTGACAAAGTAGAAGCCTGCTCAGGTACTACTGAGAATCATTCCAACCATGCTGTCTCAGATACTGCACCAAGCACTTCACAGGTTGCAGTAGCTGATTCAGAGTCTTCTTCTGACATCAAGACAGTGGCTGTTTTGAAGTCTGAAGACAGTTCAGTAACAAGAAATGACAAAGAAACTTGTGAAATAATGGAATTTCAGTCATCCAAAGGCAATGCAGAAAATAAAGTAGATACCACTGCATCTGTCTCAGAAGCAGGTTGCATGCTACCTCCCAGTAAATTGGAAGCATGTTTTAAAGCAGAAACTGTTTCAAAGGGTAACCAAGGCAGTCAACAGGTCAACACATCATACACTTCTGAGAAACTTTCCATTGGATGTCTTGCCTCTTCAAGTTTGTCTGGCTTGAAGAGTAATATCGCTTCCAATCATGACAGTAAGGAGTTCCAGACAAGCAGTACAGCTTCTCACAGAAAAACAGTGGAAGACAGCCGGTCTTCAGGTGAAAATGTAAAAAGTCCACTGAAGACTGCTTCTGCTAAACCAGTCAGATTTACTATTGCACCAGCATGGCAAAGATCTCTCTCAGGGGGTTCAAATTCGAAGGAAGATTCCTATACCAGGAGTTCCCCAACATCCCCTATAAGACCAGAGTTGTTTGAAGGAATGGTAAAAGAACACACACGTTTCAATGCAGTCATCCAGGAATCGGCAAAGACCAACTCAGATAGATTTGACCGAGATTGTAAGGACAGTAATTTGCATTTGAGTTCTTCTATGGAGTGGGCTGACCATGAAGCACAAAATGTTGAAAACCCATTTGGGGTCAGACTAAGGAGAACATCTTCCTTACTAAAATACCAGAATGAAAGCCGTGCTGAGTGTCCAAAGCTGATCCCCTCAGCTATTTCCACTGCTGCTTCTGCTTCAGTCAAAGAGGATCAGAAATTGGTGGGCACCGGGAAGCCACCTCCAGGCTTTCCTATCAGCACAAAATCATTTTTAAAAAAGACAGATCTCCTAGAAGACAAAAATCCTCCCAAGACAAGATCAGAAGAAGTGTCAAAGAAGCAAAATGGTCATAAACATTCAGGTATTTAAACTGTATTTTTACCCAAACATTGTAGAAAACAGTGGTCATATAAGAGCCTTGGCAGAGTGGAAAACAAAAGATAAAAATCCTCTTAACAAGGACCAAATTCAGCCTTGAGTGCATTGGCACCATAATTTAATTGGCTTGATGATTTGGCCAGTCAAGAGAATTCTTGGCTTATCTTAATGAGGGGCGTGTTCTAGCAAGAATAACAACTGAGTAATAGCTTGAGGGCCTCTGGAACATTTCTGGTATGACCTACTTGTGCATATAGTTGGATTTTTAACACTGCTTTTTAAAATTTGCTGCTGTTTTGTGGTTAATTTTGCAGACTGCAGCAGCCCAATCATTTACTAGGAGTTGCATTAGGTGTGATTATTTTTGCTTCATTTAAAATATTTAAAAAGTGAAAAGGCAGCCTGTATTTTACTGCCTACATGGTTATCACACTCATTTATTCTGCAATGTAAGGATGTTGTTTCAAAGGCAAAATCCGGTTCACAACGATCTCAGTGGGAGTTCTGCCATTGACTTAAACGGAAGCAGAGTCAGGTCAAAAACTCCAGAATAAACAGAAAAACAGTTAGTGCCAAGGACAAAATCATCAGGGAAGGTAATTTTATCTCCACAGTGTTCAAAGGGTATTACAGATGCTGAAGGATTTAAACCACAAAATGCTAGTGTTAGACTGACTTGACCTAAGTCCCTTCTTTACTTCAAAAATGCTCTTTTGTAGAAAAAGTCTCCTCTCCACATTTGGAAACTGCTTCTTCTGAACCGCCTTGGGTGTCCGTGGCGAAACTGAAACAAAAGGGTTTCCAGGAGCACCCTCTTGCCAAAGAACATAAAGCTGAAGACAAAGCTTTGACCAAAGTGGATCAAGAGGAGGTAGAGTACCAAGTAGTGTTGCATGGGTGTGAATCCTGCACCACATTGCCTGGGTACTTTTGCAAACAGTTCAATATCATCTTCATAGGACGCAGGTTGTGAGCACTACTCAAAGACAGATTTTCAGGACTGGCCTCTGACATGGAGCCAGACAACTGATACAAGTGAACAAACACATGTGTGACTATACTGTCACAGTGATTAGTTTCACAACTGGATCCTCCTATATGTTTCTTTGCACTACGCAAACCTGAACCTTTTCAGGGGTTGCCTACCACCCAGAATGTATTTATGTAGCCCAAGAGCTGCTTTGAGTTGCACTAGCTTCCTCCCTGTTAGTGACCTACTGACTGCGTTCAGTGCTCTGCTCTGGAGACTGCATGCTGGAACTTTGGCTTTTCCACTGAGTCTTGCACAAGTTTCTTGTGCAGCTTGGGCAAGCTCTTCAATTCCCTATCCATAAGAGAGAGGGGATAACTTGCCTGCATGTGAAGTAACCCTGTATTTGTAGCAGCTGTCTTCCTTCTTGCCTTCTCCTTCCGTCCTTCAGGTTGTCCCCAACCATCCTTGTCTGGCTTTTGCTGCATTTCCACAGTCAGGTTTAGAGATGTTGCCAGGGCAAGCTTTAGGAGTGCCCCTGGCTAGCCGGTTTCTTAGCTGCATTCTTTTATTCTCTTCTCCTTTTGTAGCATGGGATCTGTGCTAGTGAGAACACAGTGAAGAAGAATATGCCTTCCAACTTGAGCTCTCAGGACAAGAAAATGCAAATGAAGATCAATGTGTCTGCTGCAGCAGGTATTCTCTTTCTTTACGTAGCGGCTACAGTTCACACCAGTAAGTGGTGCGGGTGGCAGGTAATGGAGGGAGATTGCTGTCTTTGGTAATCAGCACACTTTATAAAAGGCCTGTTCAGACTATAGTTTGTCTATAAATCAATGTACTGGCTTGCTCACTGAGCAGAGAAAGCAAGTGAGGAACTTTTATCTCCACTTCCAGTTCATGGAATGGCATATAAACAATATGGTGATTTATTACTGGCAACAGTCAGTACTAAAGAATAGCAGTTGAAATTGGAGAGTATCCAGAAGAGAGCAGGAAAAAAGGTCGGGTCTTCTAGACCTTGTCAGCCAAGAAATACTGATAGGAGTGGAGTTGTTTAGTCTAGAGAGGACAACTTAATTTGTTGCAGAGAGGACAAGACTAGGCTTTATGCCCTGTATGAGCTTAAAATGCACCAGGGGAGGTTTAGCTTAGATATTAGGAAATACTTTCTAACAATCAGAGCAGTCAAGTGCAGAATAGCATAGATTGCTTACAGCCTGTGTGCGCTTTCCATTGCTGGATATGTTTAATAGATTAACATGTATCCAGAATAATTTAGGTAGAGTCAGTGCCACCCTCGGGTGAACACAGAGCCTCCATGCCCCCCTCTCCTGCCCTGTTAGCTGTGATTCTCTACAGGAAAGATGCAGGGGAAGAGTGTGACTCAGACGTTGTGACTCACATACCTCTTCCAGGACTACTGCTGGGCTGCAGCTTATCCCTCCCTGCTCGCTCAGTGTGGTGCCAAACCTCAGAGACGCACTCCAGCTAGATATAGATAAGCCAGTTGTTCAGCTGTAAAAGCATATTGTGGTAGCTGAAAGCTATGGATTTCAGATACTGCCTACAAAGATAAGAAATGCCCCACTGTGTCAGAGCTGCGGCTTTTCTGTTCTAGGTTCCTGTTGCTGATACTGTCAGTAAGAGATGCTGTCTAGAGAGAGTCATGCACCTGGCCATTTTCCCTTTATAATCCACCAGCACCCAGAATTGTTGTATTAGAGACATTAGGGGGTACCTCTGTGCCCTGCTCCCTCTGGTAGCTGTTTATAGAGCTGTTATCCATTTTTGAATCTACAGGTGCTACAGAATAAGCTTTCTCCCTTACTGCAGGTAGCTGACCGGCTGAGGACGTACACCAACAGAGAGGCTCTAACTGTGTGTGTGATTAAAATACAATAACTAACTCACCTAACTGTGTGTGTGATTAAAATACAATAGTTTTTAAAAAGGATTCTGTTACAAGCCAGCTTCATCTTATGGTTTTAGGTGCAAAGTGAGAGATGAAAGGTAACCAGGCCAAGATTTTTGCTCAGATTAGGTCTTCCTTTGAAAGGCTGGCACAAACAGACTGGATTTCTATGTGTTGAATCATCTAAACCTTCAAAGCCCAGCAGCCTTCAGTTGAAATTCAGAACTCTACAAAGTACTCCGCTTTTTGTTTACTAGAACTTACACCATTTGTGGTCCTTGCAGCAAAATTACAAGTTTGTCTGTGTCACCTCTTCCCAAGAATTAGCCTGGTTTCCTGATGTCCAATAACTGTTTCCTCCCCTCCAGGGATAGCATTTATAGGCATATTCTAGTCTCGGGCTCTTTGAATCTCTGACCAGTGTTGATGTTTAAGGAAAGCACCAGTCCTCTACTGCTCAGAAAACCATGTCCTCTTGTTTAGGAAATGTTTGGCACTGTCAGCACCGGAGCAGGAAATTGGGAATCCCCAATGTAAACTCTCCTCTTCTCTGATTTGGATCCCATTAGCACAACCAGCAATTTGTCTGGTTGAAGGTGCTGGTGGTGGAAAGGATGTCGATATAATATCCAGAGGAGTTATTAATTTGGATGATGCTTTTTGGCTTATGTTAACTTGTTAGCAGTTTTCTTGATGGGTGGTTGAGGTTTTCTGTGCAATGCATACATCCTCCGCACACCAGCAAGAGCCAGAACAGCTCGAGGTCAACTAAGTTTGGAAGAGAATTCCAAGAAATCAGATCCTTACTTTACTGAGTGTGACTGTTTTGTTATTTCTGCATGACAGCCCATGTCATAACCAAGGGAGGATTACTTAGCTTGCCTCTTCTTTCCCCACTTCACCCTAAACACGGTGAGGTTTATCCCAAAGCCTATCTTCCATCAAATAGGCATGAGTCACTGTTTTGGGGGTTTGTTTTACTTTGTGCTGTTGAGAGCATGCAAAGGGCTTTAGACTCGCTTTTGCTTGTTACAAGGAAAGAAGTCTCCCAAAATGTGAAAACTCCTTTCCAAAATCAAAATTTCAGTAACACTTAAATTCCTACATCACCTTAGATGCTTCTGAAAAATTTGCTGTCGATGCAGAGCTGCAGCCTGTTTTTAATGGGCAGTATGCTCCCTCCAGTATTCCTAAGTATAGCTTGCCTCCTGCAAGAACTACCAATGAGTCAAGCTTTTTAAAAAAACAGAGACCTCCAGAGTGGAGATAGGGAACTTCTTTGGCTTTGCTCAGGAGTGTGACTGATGGAGCTGATGGACATTTTCCATTGTTTTCAGTGCAAGCAAGATCAAGCTTCTTGTACTTAACATTGCTTAAGTCCCCATGTGGCCTCTGTTCTTGTGCTGGAGCACAGCAGCCTCATCAAGCCTGCCACATGCCACGCAGAGGCTAATCATGTATGAGAAAAAGTTTGAATTTTCTCAGTTTGACTCACACACGGAAATGGAGTACTGCCTGGGTTGAAACTGTTGGAGAGAGCACAGTGTTGAAAAACTTGTGAACCATGTCTTGAGAAATGAGAGCTGCATCTGTTCAGAGCTGCATTCTGCAAAGCCCCGTTCCAGGCTGTCTGTCTGAACACATTAATCTTGAAAATTTTCAAACAAGATAGATGGAGGAGGCCTTTTCTAAATAGTACCTCAAAACCATAGAAGGAGTGTTATCTGTATTCCTCCATCCTTTGTGAGGAGGACAGGCTTGTATTAGGCTGCATAGGAACACTTAGCCCCACCAGAATCCCACCTTCTCGGTTTACAAGTCCAAGAACATAGAGCACTGGTTTGATCCCTACCTAGTATTTAATAATATTGCTGGAGCAATGCTTGTGCTGGCAGTGAAGACTGAAAAAAAAATCTTTAAGACTTCTCAGTGTTGAAAAACATATACCAGTTACTTTTAACCCCACAGCAAGCCTGGGGTGGTCCTTGCCTTGCAGGTATCTTGTTTCCATTTTCCTGCATACTCAGGAGTCTTATTGCTGGATTTTCTTGCACTCACAGAGCGGAATAAGCCTGTGGAACGCCTTGCTGTGCAGTGTCATGGCAATTAAGAGTTTGAAAAGATTAAGAAACAGGTTAGCCAAGACTATGAGTTATAAAAATACCTGGGGCTATAGTTTCCATGTGCTTGAAGAACTGTGAAGAACTTCCTTTATCGGGGGTTAGACACTTGCTGTTAGGACTGAGGAGAAGATTCTTTCATGGTCAGATTATTCCCTAACAGCTTAGTATCAGTTTTTCCATTGCAATAGCTAGTCTTCGCCATTGTAGCTGGACCGGATAGTGCTGGCGATACCCAGTTTAACAATTCCTCTGACACTTTTGAGTCACAAATATTCTGGGCTGGAAAACAATTGCTTTAGAGAGAAGGAAATATTACTGGCAGAAGTTGAGCTTATAACTCTCTAGCCTTCTGATGAGTGATGGATATCTTGTTCTTGGCAGGTAAAGTTGGACCTATTGCTCAGGAAGCACCTGTGATTTCTGCTGTTGAAAAGGAAGCAAGACACTCCTCTAAACTGCCAATGACTCTATGCATTTTTTTGCTGAACCACCGTGGCTGTCTCTGGCCAAGAAGAAAGCCAAAGCATGGAGTGAAATGCCCCAGATTGTACAATAGCAAATGACATGGGCATCCTTCTTTGTATTGCCAATAGCTGCGTTAACTCCATTTAATCACTTTACTGGGACCATTTTTTTAAGAAATAAGAGCCTTAAAACTTTTGATCAGACTGTTGTATGTAAATACACAATGAAGAAATGCCATCGCAGGCTTAATTTGCAGTATTAGGAAGCTGAGCATTTCCTACTACTGAATACTAGGAAAACTTGGATCAGTTTGTTATATCCTTACACATTTGACAGTGATGTTCTAAGAAGACATGCTTCATGCTTTCGAAACATTTCCCTTGAAAAATATGTTTTTAAAATTTCTGCAGATCATACAGTATTTTGTGCAATGTGGCTTTGGCTAGGAAATTAATGTGTACTGTAAAATAGATGTAATGCTGGGCACTGACACATCATGACTCATGGGCGTTGATGTCATCACACTTTTTTCTCTAATACTCTGGGATGGGCAGTCTGACCTTGCTTCTGATTGTTAATGGATCTGGTTTGTGATAGCTGTAGGATCTAAACAGCACTGTGAGTTGGAGTAATTCTGGCTTTTGGGTGGTTTGAAGTCACAATGCTGTGAGTCTTGTGCTTTGCTCATCGATACCTGCTGGAATGGCCCAGAGCCACACACTTTCTGTTCTCTCCCGTGCACTAGAAAACCACCACACTCTAGCATATTCTCTGCTTTTGGTTACACCTTTGGAAATCTAGGATAATTTGGGCATTCTACCAAAAAAAAAAAAAAAAGTCCTTTAATTATGGCAAATGGTGATTTATTTTTTGTGAGATTCCTCAGCCAACTGTCTGTCTTAAAGAGTGTGTTGGGGATGGGAACTATTTGCTACCTAGAAGGTGGTATCTTGTTTTCAACAAATGCCACTCTACTCTCTGTGTCCATGTGGATATGTATTTAGTCAGATGTATTTAATATTAGTGATAAAAGGAGCATCTGCTTTCCTCCTTGTCTCGTCAGTCTTTAACCAGTAACTCAACATCAGTCTAAGAATGTGCAGCTGGGAAATGCGCAGCTGGCAGCCTGGCCTTGCAGTCATGTACGTTGGCAGAAGTTTTGCTGCTGACTTTGAAGGAAGCAGACATTTGAAAAATGATGTTAGTGGCTTAAGTGGCAGTGGCACTTACTGGTCCTTTTCACTTTTTGCAGCATTGAACATTTACGTAGTTTTTGTTTACAGTCTGTGCAAAATTTGGAGGCTGACTTGGCTGATGGAGAGTTTTTAGCTGGAAAGTTAGTAGGTATTTTTAAGGAAAATATTATCTATTGATAGAATTAACTGCAAAACCAAAAAAATAGTTTTCAGATCAACTCATTAGCAAGATTTAATCTTCCTGTCTTGGACTGAATTTAATGTGTAGCTCTTGTAATTTGAAAACAGTATTAATTAGGAGCTAGACTGTGAATTTTTTTTTTTTTTTATACAGGTGAAAACTTACCCAAGTAGGCTAACTGGAGCTATAGTTACTGTTTATTTTGTACTAACACCAGAAAGAGTCAGAGTTTCACTGTGACTTGGTAATCCAGGCCTATTTTACTACTTGTTTTTCTCTATTTTAGGATGCATATCTTCTCTTGCAAAGAAAATTTGTATTTCTCTGAAATGTGTAATGTAAGCGAACAAACTCACCTTTGATTCCTGAAGTTCTGTACAGCTCCCATCCCATCACAAGCTTACTGATGTATATGTGTGTTCCTGTATTCAGCAAACTCTCTTCTCTTGTTATTAGTGTGTATTCTGATCCTTCATCCAAAGTACTGCAAGTGATACTATAATTTTCCCTGTGTTGCTTTTGATCTTAATATTATTTCTGTCTTTTATGTTTGATATGTATATATGTTTTTGTAACCCTTGTGTTGAAGGAACACCTTTTGTGTTCCATTCCCGTATTTGGTTTATGATTAAATGCTGTTGCCAGTGATGATATAATTCCTGGGAAAAGAAGAGTAATAGATGACCCTCATTTGTTAAGGAAAAAATAAAAAGCGGTCTTTGGTCAATATAGACTCTCTATCTGGTTATACTGCACAGATCTTGTTTTGAGATGATTTTGTGTGGTTTAGGACTGACCAACATAGCTGGTCAGACTAATGAACTTTTCTAAATTTAGCTATTTAAAAGTTTAAAACATCACCAGAGAGCTGATGGCTCTCCTTTTGTTCTGGAGTTATTGCTGCTTTGGTACAGGGTTGGCTTGAAGGCTGACTGTGAATTGGTCGCAGGAAATACTTGTAAATACTTGTTTGAATGGGTTTAGGTATTTCAAATCAGCTGCTGTAAGACATTTCGAGTCATGTGCTGTAAGAGAAAAGCACATGAGAATCATGTGACATTACTTTTGAAATTTACTTGCCTTCTGGATTTCTGAAATTAATGTTTTCAAGTTTCTCTCTGCAACCAAGAGAACAAAAAGCACGCGAAGAAAAAATCAAAACCAAGTCTCATGTAATCACAAGAGTTTAGAAGATGCAGTTTTAAGATAAACATTGAAATATCAGTGATTTATTGACGCATTTATAGAAGTTGGTAGCTGTATTGGGTTTGCACGGCAAGGTTTTGCTAGTAGGGGGGCTACAGGGGTGACTTCTGTGAGAAGATGCCAGAAGCTCCCCCCATGTCTGGTAGAACCAATGCTAGCTGGCTCCCAGTTGGACCCACCGCTGGCCAAGGCTGAGCCCATCAGCAATGGTGGTAGTGCCTCTGGGATAACGTATTCAAGAAGGGGGGAACAAGACTGCAGCAGTGGAGAGAGGAGTAAGAATATGTGAGAGAAACAGCTCTGCAGACACCGAGGTCCGTGACAGAGGGGGAGGAGGTGCTCCAGGCACCAGAGCAGAGATTCCCCTGCAGCCTGTGGTGAAGACCATGGCGAGGCAGCTGCAGCCCATGAAGGTTAACGGTGGAGCAGAGACACACCTGCAGCCCAGGGAGGACCCCACTCCAGAGCAAGTGGATGTCTGAAGGAGAAGCCTGCACTGGAACAGGCTCCTGGCAGGACATGTGACCCCATGGGGGACCCACGCTGGAGCAGTTTGTGAAAAACTTCAGCCTGTGGGAAGGACTCACATTAGAGAAGTTCGTGGAGGACTGTCTCCTGTGGGAGGGATCCCAGGCTGGAGCAGGGGAAGAGTGTGAGTAGCCCTACCCCTGAGGAGGAAGGAGTGGCAGAGACAATGCTGGATGGACTGACTGCAACCCCCATTCCCCATCCCCCTGTGCTGCTTGGGAGGAAGAGGTAAAGAAATCAGGAGTGAAGTTGGGCTGGGGAAGAAGGGAGGGGTGTCAGGAAGTTGTTTTAAGATTTGGTTTCATGTTCTCATTACCCTACCCTGATTTGATTGGCAATAAATTAAACTAATTTCCCCAAGTGAAGTCTGTTTTGCCCATGACGGTAATTGGTGTGTGAGCTCTCCCTGTCCTTATCTCAGCCCATGAGCCTTTTGTTATATTTTTTCTCCCTGTCTGCTGAGGAGCGGAGTAATGGAGCAGCTATGGTGGGCACCTGGCATCCAGCCAGGACCACCCCACACAGTAGCTCTATTCTATTAGCATGGCTTTGATTTCCCATTGTCCTAATGGAGTTTTTAGGTGTTCGATTAGTGCAAGTAACTAATATAATAATAAGCTCATTTTGGGTGATTATTTCTAGCCACAGTCACTGTCTCTGAAAATAAGCTGTCTTGGAGTGCAGAGATCACTGCAGAATGTCATTGTGAGGTTTCATGGCTCAGGATCTTTCGTGGGGGATGTAGAAAGCTGTCCCTGAAATTCCCTGTGCACGGTACAGCGACCGGGGTTTTGTCTGCTTTGGGGCTGCTGTGTGACAGCAGAGGGTGCTGGTGCCATCCCCGAGGAGTGCAGAAGGGCTCTCGGTGTTACAGAGAGCAGGTTCCAGTATGTGTTTGTCTGTGCACTGCTGCAGTAGGAGGACGGAGACTGGAGGCTTTTATTTATGCAGAGGATTCTGCATTATTCCGGGAGTGCAGAAGGGCTCTCGGTGTTACAGAAAGCAGGTTTCAGTATGTGTTTGTCCGTGCACTGTTGCAGTAGGGAGACGAGACGGGAGACTGGAGGCTTTTATTTATGCAGAGAATTCTGCATTATTCCATTAATGCAGAGAGGTCTGAGGGAGAGCTGTATTTCTAGTTGTGATTTGATGGAGGTTTTGGAGGTATAAAGTATAAAATACTTCACCTTGTTGTTACAAGCAGCCCCTGACAACTGGTGATGACGATGGGGTGTAAGGCAGGTTACACGGTGAATTCAGTCCTCCTGTGGGGCCGTATGGGAAGATAGGTGAACATGTCCGAAAAGAGCCTTGCAGTTTGGCATTTTAACTCTGCTGCTTGGAACCACTGCTACCTGGCTAGAGTTGATGTTCATCCCAGCCTGATGTGGAATCTGATGATTTTACAGATGAGATTTGAGAGATAAACAGCAACTTGGCGTGCACCTAGCTCTAGATTACAGAGATTCCTTGTGCTGTAACAGTGAGCTGTAAAGACTTGGCTAAAAGAGAATCTGTTACGTTATCGTCCAGCTGAGAATCTGCCTGTATTCAAGTGGGTTTGTGGACAAG
>NW_010136393.1:0-34824 GCF_000699245.1 Pterocles gutturalis | reverse complement strand
TCAGTTTAAATGAGGGGAAAAAAACTCCAAAATTTCCAGAGCTACATTCTTCTGCTCTTGCACAACTCTAACAACATCTTTATTATGAGAATCTTGTGTACCCATCTCCTTAAATAGACCCAAAGAATAAATTCTAAAATTCAGATATAACTGAGGAGCCAATACTCATTTCAATTGCTGTACTTAGAAGGAAAGTCTTAGCATAGTGAGGAAAGACTGACCGTATTGAAAACACTAAACACTAGCCCTTTTCATGTTAGAAAGTTTGGACAGAGAGGCCCCCTCCCTAACTAGTATGACTTTTTGTCTTTTTAAGTGCTGTAGTCTAAAATATTAAAATGCAATTTGTTTTGAAGTTTACAGTAGAAGTTCTCAGCTTAGAAAAGCTGTAATTCCTGAGCTTGTGCCACCTGCTCTGTTAAGTGCTTTTGAGATCAATACAGGAAAGAGATTAGCCTCTGAAGATGCTTTGTCCTTTAGGACTGCTACTGGAAGGTGACACAGCTGAAGGATACTGGTAATGAGAGATGTGATTAGCAGCCTAATAAATAAGGCAAACATCTCTATCTTTTCCTTTAGTGTGTGTTAACCTACGTATGTTTTTGTTAGAGGTTTATCCTGGTTATAAGAGCTGACAAACTTGTCTCATCAACCGTCACCAAAATGTTAGTAATGATGATGTGGAACCTCTCACATTTGGGGAATCTGAGCATCTGTTTAGGATTCTGACCTTGATATCTTGCTTGCTGTAGTTGTTGCATTCTGTCTCTTCTATGTTGCCAGGAGGTACTGCACCCAAAGTGTCGCTGTTTGTTGCAGGCTGTTGTTAGTTCTTGGTGCAAAGCTTGACTGAAACCTCTATTTTTCATTGAAAATGTTTTTTAATGTCTTTTATGAAAGTAGGCAGGTGAAATAAACTGTGAATTCTGAACTTGGAACACAAAACCATGCATCTGCCCAGAACAAAAAGGTTGCTCAGGTATTTCCAGCTGGATGGATGAAGGGGCATGGCTGGGTGAAGGTGAATAATGGGAAGAATGACAGTTCACATTGAGAAACAAAAGGCTTAGAGTGGGAAGCTACAATTCAAATTACTCTTCTGTAGTGCAGTGTCCAAGCCCAAGGAGAGGTATTGCAAGGGACCTTTAAGCAGCGAGGCTCTTCATGGATCTCTTCTCTCTGCATGTGAGGAAGCAGAACTTCATGTGTTCTTGTAAATGAATGGAAATACATCAGAGATGCCCACTGCCATCCACAGCTTTTTATTATTATTTATTTGATGCATTCCATGCATTTCCACTTTATTTGGCCCAGGAGAGGTAACGCTTTGTTACCAGACCTCATTCCTTATTCTGAACCACATTAAGCAGGTGAGCACCTTGACCGCACTGCGAATCAAAGCGCGTTGTGACCTGCTGGTCGAGCCCACAGCAGTGCAGCTCTTTAAATGGAAGTGCTGTATGATCTGTGTGCTAAAATGCAGCTCTCAGAAGAGAGCTAAGCCAAAGTTTAGCAGCTTCCCCTGACTTGAGGTTCAGATTATTGCACATGGAAAATGTGAGATCCTATTATTCCTATTTTAATAGCTGTTCTTTTTCAGAGAGACTGAAAATCTAAAGGCAGATTATCTAACCAGGATTATTAACTGTCAATTGTTAGGCTGATCTATAAACCAAGTCAGTCACTAAACAAGAAACAGGTATGAAAATGGCTGAGGTGTGGAGTATTTCATTGATATATTTTTGTATGATGTAGAAGTGAAAAGGCAGCAAGAAGAGATTGATTGACATAAATAACCTAAATGGAGAAGGCTGGTTTGTACCTGAAACTCATGTTGCAGCCTTTCTTCTATCTGCCTCAGAATGGTTCAGTTAAAAAAAAAAAAAAAGTGGCTTCTCTCTCTAAGCATTCTTACTTTTCGTTTGTGGGATCAAAACCACTTTTTACTTAACATGTTTTGTAGTCAGCCATATTTTACAGAAATCTGATGAAAAGCCGACAAGTCCAAGATCACAAACCTATGATATTGGCAACACCGCCTTGTTCAAATTCACCCTAACCTCCTTTGTTAAGCTAATCCCTCATCACATTTTCCCTGTTATACCGTTCTGGCTCCAAACTAGTCTTGACTTGCAGGTATTTTTCCAACACAGGAGGGTGAGGTTGACTGCTTTAAAATGAGAAGCTTTCCACATTGCCCAGGAATATGTTTCTGTGGCATTGAGGTAACTTTTTCCAAATTACGCAGTAAGTTCATTGTAGCAACTGCAGTGATGTATGGGAAAGGATCGAAGTCCTGGGGCTGTGTTGTGTTTCCATAGAGTTGAAATTCCGTGCAGCAGCCTTCCTGAATGATGTCAACAGCACAAAGAGAGCTAACAAAGCAGGAGGAGATGGTGTTGGCTGGTTCCTAGCGAGTGCGTCCTTCGTGCTGTGCTAAATACCTGCGTCATTGCTGACGAGGGCAAATGGAGTAAAGTGACAGTCAATGGAAAAGAGGGACAGTCACAGAGAAGCAATGGAGGGGGGGATGTGCCCCCAAAGGTGCAGTGTTTTACCAGTTGTGCATGTGGGGTGAAATAACTTTGCTGGACTTTGTGTGCTGTGGAAGTATGTTTTATTCACCTCCCTGGAGGGGTTCAAGGCCAGGCTGGATGAGGCTTTGAGCAACCTGGGCTAGTGGGAGGTATCCCTGCCCAGGGCGTTGGAACTAGACAATATTTAAGGTCCCTTCCAACCCAAACCATTCTATGGTTTTGTGATTCCTACACGAGTAGGTAAAGTGACTCTTCTGTCACAGCTAGTTGTACAAATTAGGATATATCTACATTAGAGTTGTGTTTTAAACACAAGAGACATTTACTCAGTTTGCATCCTAATCACACTCATTTCAAGGAGCAGCAGTATATATCTCTTTCAGCAGAGCATTTTGTTGGTAAAGGGAGTTCTACCCAAAGATGAGTGACCCGATCTGTACTTGCATGAAAGGAAATCAGAACAGAGCCTCTCTTTTTTTTTTTTTTTTTTTTTTTTTTTTTCTCTCTCCCCATTTTGACAGGACAATTCATGACATAAGCATTCTTAGTGTTATGATCCCTTATAAAAATAACTGTCTCCTTACTTTACATTGTTTATAAAATAAGAGCTTTGGCTGTGAGAAGTACTACATGTTGTGGTAGAATAATAACTGGGAATATGTACATTGCATGTAAAATGCTAGAAGAATCAACATCACTGTTTACTTGCTATTTATTTAATAGTTCCAGAGTGTGACTTGCTACTGAAGCCCAAATTCTGCAAAGTACTCTAGTGTGCACCAGTATGGGCTGGGGCTTGGACTGACCATGTGTGGCATGTTGAAATGTGGACTACAGGTCCTGTTCTTGACTGGCCACAGTGGAAATTGGATTTGTCCCCTTTTAAGAGATGTTTAAGCAAAATGGAACAAAATCTTTCAGAAAAGCGTGTTATATTTTGCATAGTCAGTCATGTCGTGCAAACTCAAGCAATATAGCTTAGGGGTTAAAATGGCATGGGCTGTTGTGACAAAGTGTAAATGTTGCAATCTAACCACCCTTGGATGGGGCGAAAGTTCTGTGTTACCACTCACTCCTGGGAATCCAAGTCTGCTCACAAGGTTGGTGTGGCTCCAGGGCTGTGATCAGTCTGACACCTCTGGGAGACTCATTTGGTTTAGATTTGCTGGGTGTGAAGGTCTTCACTTATTCCTGGGTAATGCACACCCAGATGGTGTTACTGAAGGATCCGATGGCATCAGCCAGAAGTTCCAAGGAAATGCATCTTCCCAAAGGCCAAGTTTGAAGAGTCATTTCTGAGAGTCTTTTAAATCCAAATGAGGAGTAGCTGCTCCACCCAGGATGCTTGCATCCATGCCCACGGACACCCTGCTCTACAGCACATTTTGCTTTACTTTCAGGCAGAAGCTCCCTACTGCGATACAGCAAGAGAAATGTTTGTGCAGCTTCAGTTTAGGGACTCTCATGAGTGAGCTGCTGCCAGTGATTGTCCAGCCGTGATCTCAGATGTCTTTCATAGTATGTTTAATTTGTTCAGTGGGTTTCTTACAGCACAAGTGGCTGTATGACTGCACGCCACTGATTTGGCCCAATAGGTTCAGTTCACATGTAGTGACATTCTCATTTTCAGCTTCACCAAAGTCACTGGAATTGACTGGAGCCAGGTGGGAATGTGATCTGTTAATGCTGGTTTATATTTTGTTCCATCCTTTTTCTTACGGATTTCTTGTTTGAAGGCACTGGCTCACAAGTGAGATGATGCAGACGTACTGCCATGACTAATTCATTTTTAGAGCATGCCACTCATTTAGACAGTTTGCATCCCTGGAAAGCTCACGGCATAGCAGAGGGAGCTGGGATGGAGCAGTGGGATGCCTGGACCGATGCCGCTTGCGCTCTCTGTCGCAAGATCAGTGGCTGGGCTTCCCGCAGGCGCTCTGCAGGCGGCTGCCGTCTCGCCGGCTCAGAGCACTGGCATTTATTTACTCTCCCTTAGTGTTTCCCTTGCTGTGCTGATGTAACCAAGGCCATTGCGTAATAACCTGGTCTTCAAAATGAATTTCTTGTAGCTTTTACCATGTGAAAGAAGGGCAATGCTGGCGGTGTCTGGAGCCAGAGCTGCTGGAACAGATGATTTCTTTGCCTTGGGCTGGCAGCTTGTCAGTCTTCTCCATCTGTTTAATAATGGGAATTTTAGAAGCATGGACACACACTTTTACATTAACTGAGCAGATAAAACCAACAATTTTCCAGAAAGAACTGATACTTTTGATAGACTTTTGCATTTGTTTTTATTAGCAGTGTGGGTCTGTAACCACTATACTGCAGCAAAGGGTTTTTCTTTCAGGGGTTGACTTAAACAAGAACAGACTTTATTCAATTTTCCAAAGGAATGTAAAATAACAAGAAGGGTTTCAGTGCTAAGTGGTGCTTTGGGTTTGCTTTCAGATCTCAGGAACAGCTCTGTCAGTCAGAAACAAATTTCCTAAAGCCAATGGAATTAGTTTGATCTAAATAAGATTATAATTGAGCCTTTTTGTTTCTGCATTGCTCAAAAATAAATCTCGGTAAATAACTTGGGGTCAAGTATCCTCCTAGCTATGCCAGAACCATGCTGAAGTTGGGGGAAATTGCCCCAAATTCACACTGTCTGATAGTCTACAGTGAAAAAATGGTTGAATAAATGTCTGTGCTTCCTAGGTAGCTCCTTCAGAACTTGACTGGTAATTAATAGCTGTTTCTTACTAAAAATACTGTTTTATTGGCTTCTTTGATTTCCTCGATGTCACTTGAGACATTTCATCCCCAAGGTGGGAGATTTCCCAGGCCGACCGTTCAGCTCGCACCCAAAGCTGCGGGGACGTGAGTTGGCACCAGGCAGGATGCCACCATGTCACCTATTGTACAGCATTGCTGACGTAGCACAGTGCCTGTGGCATCATGGCTTTTAGGTTAGAACCGACTGACGTCCGCCTGGCTCTGAAAGAAAGCAGAGCAAGCTCGCATCTCCCTGCAAAACACGGCGTAGGCATTTCCCCAGCCATTCACAGCGTGTTCTTCATTTACCTTTACATTGATGGTGGACCAAAGATAGAAAGCTACATGTTGAGCTAGACAGAAAGTTCTCCAGGGTTCAGCAAGTAAATGAATTAAGGTTTTGGTTCTGTGTGTTGTGGAACTGTAATTCAGATGTGCTGCTCTGGACCAGATCTGGATCTGAACTCCCTCAAAGCGTGGGGATATTTGGAGGATTGGTTTGTTGTTTTTTTTTTTTTTTTAAACCCATGCAGTTTTCTAGCTCTTATAAACCATGTTCATTTTCGACTCGTTATGTTAATATACAGCCTAATAACAGAATAGCTGCTACTACCAATAGGTAATAATAAATATTTCTACTAAGAGCCCAAACCTGTCATTCTGAACTTAATTAACCTGATCATGTTTAATAAAAAATTTTAGTAATGCTTTGGACATGTTTTAACTGGTGAAGCTGATAATCAGTTTTGCCAAACTGGCATTCAGTGCACTAGGGATTTACCTTTGTTGTAGGCAATATTAATCCTTGGCTAAAAAGATGACTAGCTATCTTTATATTTCTGGGATCATCAAACTAATACTTTTTTTTTTTTTTTTTTTTGTAGTACAGTGAAGTATGCCATTATTGGTTTGGAAGAAATTGATTTATGGGAAATGGTTCATCTACCACATGAAAAATAGTGTTGAGGTAGGTCTTAATTTATTTTGGTTTTCTGAAATCTTTGAATTGATCAGTTGACAGCAGTATGCTTCAAGCACAGAAATGATAGCCTAATGGATGAACCTGTGACCGTTTATTGTAGCAGAAGTAGTGGAGCACCTGTGTGTCTAAAGCTGGCGTGCCAATTTTGTCTGTCTAGGAAGGGGTGAAAATCGGAAGCTGGTTTCCATTCTGCTTTCTCTGAGGAGTGTGCGTGTTTTGGTTCCAAAGGTAGTAGGCACAGAGCTTTTGCCTTGGTTTTAGGAGGCATCACACTTTGCTCTTACCTGGTACCTTGTTAAACTTCCCCAAGGACGTTTCCTGGGACCAAAAATGGCTGAAAATTTGCCTCCTAGCATTGGCTTTCTGTAGAAGCTTGTCCAGCATCTTTTCTTGTCTTGTGAGACAAGCAGGTCGCTGCAAGACTTGTGGATGCTCAAGTCTGACCAATGTGAAATGATGGTTTCGCATTCTGTACCTTTACTGAACTAACCTGCCTCCACAAAACAAGTCCAATACAAACTTTTCTTCAAGGATTGAGGAAAAAAGTTAGTCTCTGGCAATGAAATGCTGTTTTTATTTTAGGCATCTCAGTGTATGAGTGAGGAAAGTAATCTGATTAGCACATTTGCTCGAGAAATGAACCAACGGGAAGGTGAAAGTATTAATAAAAGATAGAGTTGATTTATACTCACTCTGGCCTTTAAATGTGCAGTATATGCTGTAAAAACATGCTTATATAACCTCTATTTCTATTCATAAAGGTTTATGTGGGTCTATATTGAATTATGCATTTAAAATTAATCCACTGAGGCAGCCCACTGAGATGCCATTTCTCATTTAGTAACCGCATTAAGGACTTTGTGCTTCATTTAGAAACTGTGAGAAGCTTGCTTTGTGCTGCGGAGAGGAACTGGCCTGCCAGCTCCACACTGGCTATTATAGGGGCTTTAAAACAACGTCCCTCTGTCCGTCCCTTTCTGAGTTACCAGTAAAACTCTATTCTTGACTCGTGTGACCCGACTGAAGCAGCTTGGCTGAACCTGACAAACCCAACCGACTTGTGTCAGATTCCTAAAAGAGATTAATGAAGATGTTCTTCTGGGGTTGGGAACAGCTGATTCTGCCTTTGCAAGGCTGCGGGGACTCAGAATGAACTGACACACACGTGAGGTTTTTATACCAGCAGCTGTGATTCAAGTTTATGAAGTGTCTGGTTTGTGTAGTTTCCCAGTTCCTCAGAAATTGCGAAAGGGTGAAGAGCTCTTAGAGATGTTTACATGGATTTTGATCTAAGAAGGCTCTTAGCTCTTCTTATCTGCATTCTCCAGAGTGCAAGTCTGCTTCTAAAATGGCTGCAAAATGGTATTGCATTGTGTCTGAATTAAACTTCTTTAGCTTAAAAATAAAAGCATACCAGCCCTGCGTATTCACACTGTGATGTACAATACAGAGTGAGGTATCTACATGGCCTCTCCCATTCACCACCAAAAACGACTTGTTTTGGGAATGACTGTCTTTTATTGACTCTGGGCAAACCTGTCGTCTTCCTGTTCTGCTTTTGGTTGTTATTGTTTTTATTATTAAGACAGTGCTTTGTGACCTTAGTTTAAAAAAAATTGCTAAATCCCTAGCAAGCCTTTCCGTTTGTATTTCTCATTCTGTGAACTGTGCTCAAACTGCCAAAGTATTCAAGTGTCTCCTGAATATTTCAGAAGTTAATTTAGTGAATGCTGAAGAAGTTTGCTCTCATACAGAGTTGTGTACCTTCTCTTCTATATTTCCCACCGCATCTGTCTCCCTGTCCCTTGGGCCATCCACTCCACATTGCAGCTGGTCCAGGGGCACGTGGAAGCTCACCCCCCACTGCATGTGGGTGTGCATGCTGGGTGACTGGCTGGCAGTTTCAAATTTGAAAGGAGGTGGTAGAAATCTCAAAAAAATGGCTAAAAACCAGCCACGTGGTTGAAAACTTATCAGAGATGATGGCCAGGCAGTCTCATTTTCTAAGTGAAGCTTCCGTAGAGAACCAGGTTGAAAGTATAAATAGTTTTAAGAAGAACATTTTCTCCTTTTTGCATTCTGTCTCCGTTTACACTTAGCAAACAGAACAACTTGTTTGGTTTCCTTCTTTATTTTTGCGTGAGAGAATTAATATGTGTGATTTACTAGAGGGAAGCTAAGTTGAAGAAATGAAGAAAAGGATTTTTATGTAAGTACAGAAAGGGTTTGGTCCCCTGATCATTTTTATCTGCTAAGGGATTAAATTCCATAGTCTAGATTCAGCTGCTATAAAAATTGTGTCTCTTGTGTGTACGACCGTGCTGTATTAGATGAGAGTTTCGCTGCTGCAGGGTGTCATGCAGCCAGTCCCAGAGAGGACTTTGTCTGTCAGGATAGACACTTAAATGAGATTCAGTCGGTAAGGTAAATAACATTTATATATAATGACCTTGTTTTAAAATAGTCTTGCCTTTACCAGATCTGCGACAAAATGAAGGCTGATATCCTCAAAGTTATTTAGGTGTCTCAGTAATTCAGTGGGGAACTGGATGTCTGACTATCTGGGGATCTGAAGGTAAATTAGAAAACAATAGAACATCTTGAGGAAAATATTATTAATTATTAAAATAGATCAGAAACATCTTGCTTTAAATCTCACCATTTTAAGGACCCCTTGTAGGTTTATTTGTGTTTAGACTAAGGGTAAATAAGAGCATAAAATTAAATGTTCATTTTAATATGTGAAAAGCAACTGGTTGCATAACTGTCGAGTTATGAAACCTATATTTTTGTCCTCTGCATCCTGAACATCTGTGGCCTATATTTAATTGCAGTTTTCATCTTCAATTTGAAGAAACAATGTTTAGCCTGAAGACAGAAGTGATCTGTGTAGTGAAATCAGCTGAACACTGTGGTCGCGTCTCACTTGCTAACAGAAGAGGCATTTTTATACATGTTCTCATTTAGAAATTGCATTCATTTGGTAGTTTAAATACAGTTACGAATACTCCGGTGTTCTGAGCAATGTGAGGAACAGAAGTATTAAGACATGGAGGGATTGTAACTCAAGGGAACAGGTGCATAAGGATAGAAATGTGGAGCCATATTGCGGTATCAATTTTTAAGCAGAAATTCATACTGATTCCAGCAGGGAGTCATTCTGGTGAAATATTGATGAAATGATATGATATAGCCCATGGGCAGGAACTAACAAAATGAAGAAAGTAAAGAAAGCCAGTACAAGTAGGGAAAATAACATGAACTGCAGGACCAAAGGGAATGAGCGACCTCAGAAGTAATATACCTGAAAAATCTGTAGAATGATGTAGAAAGAAGGTTATATCTCATCACCTTTCACATAGCCCTGCATGCTGCCAGGTAGTTCCAGCCCAGATTCACAGCTGCAATCTATGTTTTGCAGTTAGTCAGTGTAATGGACTGGCTGAGATTTCTGTTTCAGTCAACCTCCATTTTTTGACTTGTAATTCAAATCCAAATGCTAATCTGCATTTGTGACTCAGAAATCTCTAAGTGGTATCCTTATCATAGGGGAAAAAGACGGAGCCTTCATGTAGAAATAGAAAGGTGAGGTTTGCAGGATATTCATTGCAGCTTTTAAAATGCTGGTAGTCTTCTGAAATGTTTGCATTCAGGTTGTTTTCACTTCCTTGTAGCTGTTAAAACAAATTCCAGGTCTCAATAGGCTTCTTAGCCCACGTCTGAGTTAGAAATCAAGATGTCTGCAAATGTACCCTGCTGAAAACAAGGCAAGTTGTGCAGCTGTGGTTTTAAAACAAATTATGTTGTTGAAGTCAATCTTAGATGGGATTCCCAGGTACAACCTCGATGAGCTATTTTGTAAATCTACATTTTGTTCCAAATACAGTATGATTTATTTCCGCAGAGGTAAGGAAGTCTAAATCTCCAGTTTCTTCCTGGAGAAACACATCTCATGAAGTAGATGGATGGTCTCTCTGCCTTAGGACAGGCTGTTCAGTAAGGAAGGCTTGCTCTCGTAGCCATGGCATTAAAGAACCTCATCAACTAGGTATCCCGGTTAACTGAATGGAAGGTGGAATTCTTTCCATCTATTATTACAACATAGCTTTTACTAGTTCTCTGCCAGAGACATTTTAAGTATTCCATTTGGAGAGTTTTCTAACAGAGCACCATTCATTTCTCCATGTTGGATGCGTAGATTCAAAAGAACACAAGGAACACTCAAAACATACGCCAATAGCGCATTTATGTTGATGCAGGCACCAGTTCCCTTATTTAAAGAAAATGCTCTAAGATGTAAATTTCATAATTTTCTGAAATAGTGGGGACATTTAAAGAGCATCTGTGGATTAGTCTGAGCAAGTTTGTTCTGTAAATTGCTTGAAAAGAAAACACACTCTTCCTAGGTATTGCAACAAATTGTTCCCAGCGCTTCAGCTTAATACACTAAATGAAAATGCAGAGGAAGCAACACAATATTGGATGAACCTGTTTCAGAACATTGGCTCAGGCCACAAAGCAAGTAATTAACAAGCTGAATGAAGCATTTAAGCCCACGCCTTATCATTTATGTAACTAACCTTTGAGTTTTGGATGCACTGGTATGCTGCAGCGAAGCCTACACAGTGTTTCTTTTATGTGTGTGTATTGAGCAAATGGGAAATGCATACCCTGCCATTTGTTTTTCACATTTTCAGCACTTATCGGGTTCTCCGGCTGAGTGATCTTATATTGCAAAAATGTACGCCTCTCGGTCCTTTTTTGTGTAGTGCAGTAGAAATCTGTATGAGTCTCAGCCCTGTTATGTGGGGGGGATGTATTCTACTTCTAAGGGTGCTTTTGAGCTTGTTTAAAGCATGATTAGTAGCACTAGAAAAGAATTAATCAAATGCCACTTTTCACCAAAGAAGTGAGCAACAAAAAGAATGGCAGGGGATGCAGCAAGCTCCTTGTTGATGGAGGCAGCCTGCACGAACAGCTTTGAAAGCAAAACAGGAATGCTGTAAACCCATGTCATCTGGTTGAGACGTCTGAAAAGATGTCGTTCCCATCCTCATAGCACATCTGTTTTTCCCATCCTGAGAAATGTTGGGCATGTCAGGAATACTGAGACTGCTGATGACAACATCAGCTTCCTATAGAGCAACTCAGATTTAACAGCGGAGTATAACATCACCTCTGCACTTGGGGAATGAGTCATTTTGCTTATTAATTCTCTCACTTTCATCTCTCCCTCCTGTTCTTTTCCCCGTCACTTTATAACCAGACTTATTTGGAACTCTTATAAGACAAACACCATTTCTCCTTGGCGGGAGGGAAATAAAATAGCATACTTAGCAGTGTGTTATATAACTGTGTTACGCATGCCGAAAATGAGGTCATTTTGATTAATATATTTATCTGGGGTGCAGCTGTAACAGGAGATGTAATTGTGATTGAAAGAGCACCATTTTATTTTGTCTCTTTGCAATAGTGTTCAGGTTTTGTAACTAATAGCCCCAGACCTGATGGGAGTTATTTGTTAGTTAATGTCATAATTTGTGCCCTTAGGTATGGTCCTAGCCCTCCAAACCTTGGAAAATCTTTGTAGTGTAGAAGCACAACTTCCTGTCCCTTTTCTTTCCTCTGTCAGAAGTTTGGCAAGAGTTCTGCAATAATTGTATTTATTAGAAGTAATCTAGTAAAGTGTACAGAGAGGCAGCAAAGAAAACAGAGGCAAACTGTGGAATACCTTAAAGTTGAAGATGCTGCTGGATGATGGAGAAAGTAAAAAGATGAGTGACAAAGCCAGTTCAGTGGGCTGGGAGAAAAAGCTCATCAGCATGCTCTAGGATCATCTGTTGGAATGAGAGAACCGGTAGGATCTGCTTTTGGAATACAAGCAGATGTATTTTTCTTTTGGGATGTTGAATTACCATTCTTCAAAGTTCTGACGCGTCCGGTTCTATTTTGGTTTGATGACTCCTAACTAGACACGTTAGGCGGCTGCTGCTCAGAAGCCAGCATTTAAAAACACTGTGTTTTTCTGTTCTACTCTTTCTGGCAAAAAGCTCGTTATTCAAGTGTTTGCTCTAACCTTTAGTTACCCTGGTTGCATAACTGGAAAGCAGCATCCCACCATGCACTTCTGTGACCCAGTTGTGCCATGCCAGTAGTGACTTTATGAGTTATGAAAGGTGTATCTGCCAAATTGCTACAGAAACATTTACTCTACTGACCCTGATTTCCTAAATGTTATATAGTCATCGTTCACTAAGGACTGGGAAACAATATAAAAGCATGTGAAAAAACCCTAATTCAGCTATGCTGAAAATCCTTGTGTGTGCTCTTCATCCTTGATAGGGCTTGGGCTTCTCATTGATAAAAAAATGCTTGCAGAAACCACTTTTAAATCATTAATGCTTCAGTAATCTTTCAAAATGAATTTTAGATGGTACATTCAGTACTAATAGTCACAGTACAAATCATTGACTCATCGGAGGAAGAGACTGAATAACAATTGCTTTGTTGAACTAACTTACAGTCTAAATGGTGATGTTCAGCATTCACATTTTCTAGGCTGTCTGCAGACTTGCTAAAATCCTTCCACGTTATCATGATGTCATCTATTACCATGTATTCTATTCGTGATACAGCCTCCCTGTGGATGTGACTGAACTTCTGATATGCCACAGAGAGAAAACTATTTATTACTAGCATTACTTTTACAAAATCTTTCTGTAGCTCATAGAAAACACAAAAAAGCATGTGCTTGGTTTTCTTCTCCATCACATAACAGCATAAGTCAGTTATATAAATAAAGTCACTTACATAAATAGCTTAATTCTCCCTTCATTTATGGCATTATAAATCAAGAGCAGCTCTACTGAAACAAAAGGTGTTACACTGGCATAAAACCAGTATTGACAGCTTACGCAGGCTTTCATTATATAGATTCTTTCAGCTTTAACAACTTTAAAGCCATCCTACCATAAGATGTAAACTGTTTAGTATGTGACAGCTAAAGGCTAGTCTTCATAGAAAATCTTGCTCTTTATGTCAGTGCTGTTTTTCAGGTAGCATCTGTATATTAATTTTTGGTAAGAATATACAATTTATCTGACTGGTTAGTTAAAAACATTTTTGGTAAAGAAGGCCTGATGACACTGCTGTTTACCAGGAAACATGATTTCATCTGTTATTCTATTGTGTTCTGGAGAACTTAGTGACTGCTAATAAAAATCTGTTTGAACATTAGAAATATATAAAAAGAACCAAGCCCAGCCTTACAGTAGTTTAGTAATGAATTTTCTGTTCTTCCTCCATCTGTATGTGTGGCCAAGAGGATGATAAGTAGCATACCTTACATTGGTATTGTGATGAGTAAGGAGGGAAGACCAGGCAGTCCATGACTGCTACAGCAGAGGCCAAATAACTGTTGAATTAAGAAGTCAGCTACGTGTTTTGAAGATAAAAATGTTGCTGTACCTTCCACTCTGTCTGTATATATAGAGAACCACAGCACATTAAGAGATGTTCCAGGATTTTGGGGCATCTCATTCATAGAATCACAGAATGGTTTGGGTTGGAAAGGACCTTAAAGATCATCCAGTTCCACCCCCTGCCATGGGCAGGGACACCTCCCACTAGCCCAGGTTGCTCAAAGCCTCATCCAGCCTGGCCTTGAACCCCTCCAGGGATGGGGCATCCACAGCTTCTCTGGGCAACCTGGGCCACTGCCTCACCACCCGCACAGGAAAAAACTTCTTCCTAATATCTAATCTAAATCTCCCCTCTTTCAGCTTAAAAACATTCCCCCTTGTCCCATCACTACACTCCCTGATAGGCTTTTTATTCTGTAAAAAAAGCTATTACAGCAGAATGAGAATTTTCAAAGCTGTGGCAGGTAACAGCCAGGAGCTATGGTGGGGCATGCCCTTCCTTGTGCTCGGTACAGCACACTGTCCTGATCCAAGTCCCAGTGAAGCCAGTGCAGGCTTTTGTGCCACAGAACTGTATGGGGACGCAAAGGCTGACTGGAGTGAGTAGCTTCCCTTGAACTGCTTTCCATTTACTGCTTGAGAGAGATCAGTATCAGTTTTTGATGATCATTTTAATATGAAACATTATATAAATGTAGATGACTTTAGACTAATTCAAATATCATCTGAATAAATCAGTTTAGGCACACTTATAAAATGAGAACACACTGAGCAAGTTGGGGGAAAATAATTTGCTATCCTATATTTGGGTTAAACTTTCTCTCCTTTATACTGCATCTAAACCCCACTTTTTTATAACCATTCCAAAAGCTTTCAAAACTAAAATAATTAATTAAAAAGAACGGTTTAAATGAAGTTGTTCCCATGGAAAGCTTCAGTTTTGACTATTTACTATTTCCTGATGGAAAAGCACTTCAACCGAAACACTTTCTCCACTCAGATGCAAATATATTTTGTTATAGAAAACACCAGTCTTGACATAATTAGTTGTTGGCTTACCATATACAGTCTCAGACTGTGCCCTGGATTCTAAAATAAATACAGGGCCTGAACAAGCTTACGTAAGAGCCCAGCAAGCCCATCTCCAATACCAGAGGTGGCTGGGACTTCAGCAGCAAACCACAAGCATGCCACATCTTGCTGAAATAAGGCAAAAGGAGCAGCCCATACATACATAATTTGTAAAAAATTTGTCAACTCTTACACATTTTTAGTAGAATAAGACATGGAGTCATTCCTCTCAATGTTAGGCTTATGAATATTCTCTAGATTTTTCTATAAAGCTGAGGATTTTGAAAATCTTGTGGAACTTCTTGTAAATTAGAAGGTATGTTGGTTACAGTTTTAAACCACAGAAACCTGTAAAGCAAAGAGTAACGCATGAGAGGTACTAAAGGCCAGAGAAGCACCTGGCAGTGCTGTAAGCCAGCCCTCTTCAGTTCCCATTATTCTGACTTTACCAAAGCAAAGAGGAAAAAAAGCACTCAGTGTCCTTTACAGATTATGAGGTTTAGACAATGGTTTCTGGGGGCTGAACACACACTTGTTGTGTGACTGCAGGATCTCGGATTTGTTAAGCCAGCCCTCTTCAGTTCCCATTATTCTGACTTTACCAAAGCAAAGAGGAAAAAAAGCACTCAGTGTCCTTTACAGATTATGAGGTTTAGACAATGGTTTCTGGGGGCTGAACACACACTTGTGTGACTGCAGGATCTAGGATTTGTTCTTTGTCCCGTTATCTAGAACACCTAAAAAAGCAGCTCACATGGAATATTTGTTCACCGCTGTAGTTCTTTGTTATGCAAGCCAAAGAGTAAAGAACACAAAAATTTTAATTAGCAAACAACTCTCCACACAGACTGTGTTGGTACAACATAGTTATAAGTACATCTACAAACACATACAGGTTCTTTGGACTATGATGTCTTTAAAATATATTTTATATGACAGTGTGAACAAATCTGGAAAAAAAAAACAAATTACTTCAACCTTATGTAGAGGTAGCTGAACAGGACTCTGTTCAGTGATATGAGAGTATAACTTCAGTTTCAAGTTCATTACAGTGCACAAAAGGATGTTTTACAAACAAATGGAATATACAAGTCCACAAAGAACTTTTTATTTAAAATGGCTTGATAGAGATATTTCTGGCACTCTTGTAATCACATAGCTTGATGGAATTAAATTGGACAAGTATATGGTGCCAAATTAAGACATCTTACACAGATAGTCTTTTGCTCTTCATTGTTGTATTTCTTCCACTCCTCTCCAGGGAATTATAGAAGCTATTACATTGTTTTTGCTACACTTCTGCTCTGTAAACCTTTGTTCTGCAAATTGAATGTAAAGATTTAAAGGTGCATATGTTTATATTTATAAAATATATGGCTATGACTCTATTAAAAAGCTCAAGAATGGCAATAACAGAATACAGGCACTTCTATGTGAGGGTTACTTTAGACCTTATGAAACTCCAACATTAGTAAGCACTTCACATGATACCTGGATGAGTAAGTCAATGTAATAGTTCAGTTTTTTATTATCCACCACTTTAATCCTTTCTAAGCAGATTAGTTTCTTGTACCCAGACAATATTTATTTAGCAAAGTGTTTCAAAATAGTGACTTTGCTGCAACTACCATTCCTCTCTAGCTGTAAGACTTTCAGTGATTCACTCAGCTTTGGAATAAACCCCAGCTCACCAGATCCTACACCGTGTGCTGCACCAGTTATGAGTTAGGTTGTGAAGCTGACAAACTCAAGGGAAACTAAGCAGGGGCTGAGTTCATCTGATGTAGGACTCAAGGGACTGGGGAGCACTACCCTAGGCGCATACACCTCCATTGGGGTTTTATACACAAAAATCCTGTAGTTAAATTTACACTTTTTAAAAATAAGAGTTTGTGAACATGTTCTCCATTCCAAAACACTGCATTTAAATATAAACTCCATTCTGTCATTAATTTAAACACCAGTAAAACTTCAGCACCAAGTAAAAAGTCATTAAAAGACTCTCTAAAACAAAACTTAATTTTTCTCTACAGCACAGATTAAGCCAGACCTGCTACATCCAAATCCATGATTTTTTTTTTTTTTAGATTAAAGTAATCTTTGGATTAAGAAATCCATGGTTTAGGTGTTCTGTTAATAAGCAGTCACATGGGACAGAAGCACAGGCCAAGGAACAGGTCATTCAGTATGACAGCTGGTATCTCTTATTGCTACAAAGTAATGGAAGATAAGATACCAGCACTTAAAATTAAAAAAAAAAAGTAAGAGTAACTTCTACAACTAACACCAGAATGTCACTTAAGACTTCACATGATAATGGTCTGCCACACTGGTAATACACCATTTCATCATTTCATGACCACCACTGAAGGACTTTAAGCAACTGTGTCCAAATTCACTGTCAGGTTTGACAATTTTTCCTGGTTAATCCAGTCCTGTCTCAGGTTTCCTGTCAACCAAGTCATGCCAGCCAAGATAACAGCTGTTTTCATGGAAATGTCTCCCCTTAAATTATCATTAGACAAAGCAAAGTTATTTTGAGTGTCCTAAGTCTGTCCACATATAGGAATTAAAAATTAATGTTCCTTCCCGCAGAAAACTTTTCTGACTTTTTAATTAAACCATATCATGTGTATGTACAGAGATTTGGAAAGGTGATACAGCCAGCCTTTTTCATTTGTCTTAATGTATTTTAAATACTTCATGCACAGAAGAGAGATTTCAAATTAACAAAACCAGATCTTACTTAGAAATGCAAGTCTGTAACTTTGAAGAAGTCTCCAGGAGATGTTTACCCCATGATATTCCCCAGGAGATGAGCACTTACTCACTTATACTTTGATCTATTCTTGGCTTTCCCTCCTCCCTCATCACAGAAGACTTGCTTTTTGTAAATTTTTTTTTTTAAAAAGGGGGACTGATCACATTTCCTTGGAAATAAAAAATTTTCTATTGATTTTAGTAATTCTCAGTGATCTAGGGTTAATGGAAATTAACTTCTCTGAAGAACTAGCAAGAAGCCTATGCGTTATGTATGCCGTCTCAGAGACTAGTCAATACTTCTGGCCACATAATAAACTAATGACTCAAACTTTCATTTCCTAATAAATCAGCAGGACTGATTATGGGACTGGCTTAAGTGTCTAGAAAAACACAAGCAGCTTAAATAAAACACTCCCCCAATTTTATCTCCCCATATTTTGTCTGATCAAAGTCTGTTTATTCATGCCTGTAATAAATGTTGCATTTACAGCTTTGTACCAATTAATACAACTGAAAAAATCCCTCGCCAACACTGTGGCATAACTAGAAGATTTTTTGTTTTTTAAACATCATTACTGAAACTTTTCTGTCTCAACTCACCATAGGCTAATGCTATTCTTTGTCTAGCTTTTCCTGGACAGCTTTGTGTTCTCTAGCAAATCTGCTTTCAATTTTTTTTTTTTCTTCTGCTGGAATTTGCAGACTTTACTCATTAATCTAGGATCCATGGCCACAGAGCACTCCCAGACACAATACCACTGTACACATACAGATGAACTTTCCTGATGTGTTGGATTTGTTGTGCATACGCAGATCACCTGTATGCATTATGTGCAGTAGGTCCAGTGTTTCCAGGCTGCAACAAATGCACTGGGGGTTCATGATATAGTGCATGTACACAAGTTTCTGCTTATGAAATTCTAGCAGCTTTACTCAAGGCTAATAAAAGAGACAATATTCAGTGTTAAAATCAAGGATTCTTTCCATGCCAATTTCTGAATCGACCAAATAGGCAGAATGAGTATGTAGAAAATGTAGCATGCAAGAAAAAAAAGAACAGTAAGATCAGTGAGAAAACAGTATAAATAGATATTCAAGGTCCTTTTCTCACAGATACAAGGAACCAAGTGACAGCTTATTTCTATGGGAGCAATATGGGCCCCTTATGTTACGCAACAATACACAATGATTTAAGGAAGAACTGCATCTAATGCAGCTTCACTGCCAAACAAGTAGAAATCACTTGGCTATTGACTTACAAAGACAAATGCCATAGCAGGTCTCAGCCACCATACACTGTAATTGTTCAGAACACGTATGTATTTCTATGTATTGTTTACAGAGAAGCATGTCAAGTACCACTTAGGGAAGAAGCGCAGCAATCTAGCAGTATGGAAACAAGTTGTAGCATTTCTAGAGTAGCTCAATGCAAACACACGATACGTATTCCATTTGCATCATGAGACTGAAACGTTCCTCTTCCATTCACTACTTTGGTACCCTTTTGGAAAACTTCTATAGAATGTAACGAGGGGGCAACAAAGGTAGTTTTATGGGGACTTAACAGTATGGAAGTTACCCTTAACTAATAAATATTTCTGATGAGATGATGGAAAAACACATGGAGAACTGACATTAAGTTCTGCAGCATTTTTCCATAAGGGTGTGGAACAGCAAACAGCACTATCCTGGGTAAAAACAACAAGGAAATTTGTAGCATTCCACAACATTTTGGGTTCAATCTATTTTTTTGCCACTGAAAAGTAAAACCAGTAGCTTAGAATAAAAGGCCCAGTCCTGCTCACATTGAAATAGGTGAAAATCAAAGTCAGATGTAGGAAAGATCAGTCCCAGAAAGTGGTACACCAAAAGCAATAAAAGCAGCAAAACAAGTATATGAACTGTTGATTTAAAAAAAAAGTCAAAGCCAAGATACTTCTCATTTCTGCCCTATTTTTACCTGCTTTGTACCTAGAAGCAATCATGCTAAAACTCACTTGTTTTCTGTGGGAGTTTACACTACCCAGTCTCTTAAGAGAAATGCAGTGGCTGGGTAGAGACTTGAAGCTAATAGAAATCTGAAGATTGGGGTGAAATAAATAGCATTTATTACAACATATTCCTTCTCATGTGACAAACTGCCACCTGAGTCCTACGGTTAAAAATCACCCCCCCCCCATACACACACTCCAAAGCCAAATCCCACCAAACAATTAAAAAAAGAAATACAACTGATCTTAACAGCAACAAGAGTTGGTGTAAAGAAAAAGCCTATGTAATAACCTACAACAAAATGACACCAGTACTTCCAGTTTTCTTTTAGGAGAAGCCACTTTTCATATATTGTGGCTCGCTCTTTGCAGTTGGTTGTAGCCATTATCCTTTCTTGCAAGAAAGAGTTCACATATCAATTCAACTCCAAGTTATTCTCCGTTCTGTGTAAAATTAGGGGATCCTTCTGTCACCACTATGGCCAATCCCCACTGACATCAACTGATCAGTACTTGAATTTAGCCAAGCACTTGAACACTCCTGCTTAAGGTGAAGCATGTGCTTGACAGTTTGGCGATATCAGGAACCTAGCTGCAAGAAAAGGATCAAGCTCCAACAACTGTGCTTGGAATTATCTCAGACATGATCTGTGTATTCAAAGACTTCATTACAGGCTGTTTTGGTGGGGGGGAAATCCTTCTTAGGCTACAGTAGAACTGGGGATAAGTAGAAAAACAAAGTATTTGAACACAATTATCTGAAAAATTATCAAAGCAGTTGGCTTGTGCACTGCTAGAATAATCACTTTGCCCCCAGTCATACATACAGGGTAAAAACACTATAAATAAATAGAGCAGCTCACTTTCCTTTAGAGAATGAACACATAAATAATATACATTTTGAAACAAAATTCATAGTGCAAAAATAAATTATCAAACGGAAGTTGTGAACATTATTTTACACAATGCTATATAAAACCTGAACCATTTGGAATAAAAGACTTTGCAGTTCACTGAAATAATGCATTAACATTATTATTTCTGCTTCACATTAAACTGCACAGTTTATCCTTTATCCACTAAAAAAATAAAAATAAAATAAATTTAAAAACCTCTTAAGCCTTTGAAAAGGTTTATGGCAAACAAGATCACTTTTTGTTCTGTCACATTTGTTATTAATTTAGCAGTGCAGTGATTGAATAATCATCTCAGAGTTCCAAATGGAAACTATTGAAGTATCCATAAACATCCCTTGCTCTTTATAACTTTTTTCCTTGAAATCCAGGCTTGAAACATCCTGACACTTAAATCTGTAAGACATTATTGCAGTTAGATGAAGTTACAAGAGATGATCTACAGTCAAGTACTATGGGAGACTTCCCAGCTCTCCTTCTCACCATCACCGTGATCTTGTACGAGACATGAATGTAAGGACACGTCTGATGCCATTCAAGCGGTCTTTGAGGGATTTCATGGCAAGGAAAGGGAGCTGAGCTCTGTTCTCAAGTGGAAGCACAGCTAGGACCCACCAGCACCAGGCTGGCCCGTTAGGGTTAGCCTGCAGTAAAGGGAAAAAAGGAGAAGTTAGGATACGTGCCGACTGTAAAGTCTTGTTTTTGAAGATTTAACTTTGAAAGCAGAGTATTTTGATAGCCACCTAGCAAGCAGGTAATTTCATTGCCAGCCTAATGGCTTGTTATTACAGGTTGGCTTGAAACAAATTACAACCAAGTTGCAACTTTCCTAAAAATAGGATGTTGAAGGCAGAAGTGAGATGAGATGCATTTCTATTTCTAGAAAGTTTATAGGTTGGGCATTCTGTATTTTTTTAAATTTTGCTCCTATGTTATTGACCCAATTCTTTGGGAGACCTGCCTCCCTTCTTCATACTTTATGACACTGCTTCATATTTAGTTTCTGTTGTTATATTCTATTATTTTAGGATCCCTACAATGTGCAGTACTTGAACAAGAATGTTAAATTTCCTCATCTGCTTTCTGTCACTCATTTAACTGGGGAAGTAGAGTAGGCAAGAAGGCATTTAAGTCTCCTGGGATTAACACAGTTGGTTAAGTAGTCTTGGGAAGTTAACAACATTAAATACAAGCTTTTTGTTCGCAACTGTGCTACCACTGGTATATGGCAACGTAACTTAGAAACTGAGCTTATGCAGGATAAATGAAGAGTAGTTTTGCTTTAATCATAAAAGACAATGCTTCCCAGCTTATCAGCTATCCCTGCTATTTCTGTCTCTAAAAGTTACATAAGCCACTGCTTCTGGATACCTGTGGGTCTGGATCCTTAGCTGGCATTGGACCAAAATGACTGAGAATTCGACTTTTGAGTGCTTGCTTGAGGGAGTTAAACCACATATATGCCTGATCATAGACAGAATCATGGAGAACAAGTAATGCAGCATACTCTTGTCCTTGCACCTGAAATGAGTAAAAAGATGGGAAGTTACTGTTAGTTCAATCTGCATGTTGGGGAAGGCACAACATTAATTTTTAGCATTTTTGTGGATAGGTAGGTGAAAAGAAAAGAAAGAGATGATGTTCTGGGATAAATGCTGGAAGCTATTTGGTCATGTCCATTCTGTTCCCTCCCCCCAGAGCCACCTCCCCAACCCCATCTACCAATTCCTTCACTTTCTTACCCTATATTCTAAACCAAAGATAACTATTTGCAGAACAAGCACTTTTTGTATTGCTGTGTGAAAAAAAATATTTACATAAACATGACAACACAGAAAAGATTATGCAAAGCTTTTTGAAAAAAATTATTAGCAGCTTCTCAGACTAGACATTTTATCTTCCCTTTGTATACCAAAAGCTCATACATCACCCAGAATAGTTTGACTGCCTAGTTTTTTTTCCTTAAAGAACTAATGTAAATTATTTTGAAGATGTACTAGATGCAATCCTGCTCCTTCTTACCTGAATGAGAATTTTCTAATTGGCTTCCATGGAAATGAAGGCAGGCTCCCCCCCATCCCCTTATAAACTGTAGTTATTCTGTCTGGAAGAGTGGTAAGATCTCATCCTGTCTTCACTTAGTTTTGTCTTCTGCTGAAAACCTCTAGGAAAACATTCTTCAGTGCAGTGTGCATGCGTGCTTGTGGTAACTGTTACTGTTTCACATCTTTAACCATGAGCAGTTAGTAAATAGCACATTTTGATTTACTCGAAAGTGTTCTACAAAAAAGGGAACTTGCTGAAAACGTATGTGTTTAGAATTTCACATGCAATACAGTTTTAATTAAATATTTCTAAATTCACCTTTTGATCCTCAATGTATTCAATATCTGCTGTATTATAGCCATCACGCTGGCTGTGCTGTATCACCTTAAATCTCCTCTTGCCAATGCTGTCTACAACAGAGCGACCATCAGCAAAGAATTCAACATTTCTTATCTCCAGAATGCAGCCATAATCTGCAAACCTATTGAAATCAGAACAAAAGCAAGTAAACAAGTCTTATTCTCTCCACCCTCAGTTCCACAGAACCGCCACACAGCCAGTCCCCACCACAAAGGTATTTACCAGTGTCAGCTCGTTTCTATTGTTCCCAGTTCTGACCTGCTGTAGTTTAAATTATTCAACGATTGTTTTCAAAACTATCAGGAAGATTCAGGCTGTCTAATCTGATTAACACTAACTGCATGTTTTGAAATACAGGGAACATCTTATGAAATTAAAAGTTACACAGTTCAGAAGCACACTTTCTCCATAATTCCAATATGTTCAGTCATTTTGTAGAAAAGAACAAGTGCAATTCAGAATATTAGAATTATGAAAGTACCATGAAATCTATAAAGAAAAAGCTACCCCGCAACTTCAGCAGGTTTTACTTTGTAGGTATACAAAGTAGGTTTACAAGGTAGGTACACACCATAAAAAGGGGGGGAAGCTAAATACAGAGATGGACATTAAGGTCAAATTGCTTATGACTGACTGTAAATGGGTCAATGTAAGTGCTCAGACAGTCCTTACAAAGGTCCTGTTTTACCAGCACAGCCTCCACTGTATTCAGAACTGTGACGATATAAATCTATCCCAATAGCTTAACCATTCTTTCTATAATTTAAAAACCCCTACCCTTCCTGCCCCTTACTGCCATTTCAATTTGATTTCCTGTGCCAAAGCATTCAACAGATTTCAAAACAGTAGAAAATACACTTCCTTTTCCTGTACTGCAAGAGGTCTGCAGCTCAACTTCATGTAATACACACAAGCTGTATGTGTTTCAAGAAAAACCAAAAAGTCATATTAGTCAGAATCTAAGTGTTCAAGAGAGAAACTTCAGTCTTCTCAACATCTTTGAGCAGCATGATTAAGAAGAAACCTTCTCTACTGGAAAACTGGCAGATACTACAGCCATGGACCTTTCTGCCCCTCTCCAAAGAGACTCGCTCCAGACTAAGTGGGGTCGATCACACGGTCTGAGCATGCTGCTCACTCACCCCTTTACAGGGTCACTGATGCACATCCCAAACTGTTTGGTGCCGGTCTCCATGCACCTTCGAATCATCAGGCGATAACATGGCTCAAAGATGTGCAAAGGGCACGGGACCGTAGGGTAAGCCATTGTGCAGACAAATATAGGAACATTCTTATTTAGGCTGTAAGAAAGGACAAATCAGATATGACTTTTTGAAAAACTATTGACTAGGCACAAAATACATACATTTTATGTAATAACATATTCTTTAAAATTATAAAATGTTCAAATAGAAATTATAATGTTGTAAGAATAAAATTCTTAATGGAGTAAGCAAAAACTAAAATTATTTTCCTCCTTAAATTGCTAGTTAACTAGATATTTACAGAAAGTGATATACCACTTACTAGCAGAATTTTTAGTTATGCTTTCAGGTTTTTCTAGTGAGAGCATTAATATATCTCTGTTATTGCTTTTATTTACTTTATTTTCCTTAATCCTACTTCTTCCCTACCCAGTACATTCCAACCCCCAGCCTGGAAGACTGCTTCCACCTATTGTCTCACTCTGGCTTTCACGGAGGGCCCCTGAAAGCAACCACTTTGCTTTATACCCTGTTTATAAAGCAAACCTCCTGGATTGCTTCTGTTCGTAGCACAGCATTCAGTTTTTATGCTAAACTCGAAGCACAATTTCACCTGGACCCTGTTCTCTCTGAAATCCCATGATACCGAGAAAGAAGCTCCTCTGTCAGCATCATGTTCCACAGCAGCAGGAGCCATTCATCACCTAACAGCAGTAATATTAAAGATTGGATTTTACATAAAGGATTACGTACTTGGAAAGCTCTGCTATTTCCTCTTCATAAATCTTTCTTCTCTCAGTGAGTTCCTCAGGAAGATATCTGGCTATTAACTCCTCCATTAGTACTGTTTTACAGTATTTCCTCATAGCCAAGCACTGCAATAGAAGCACACACAAGCAGTTATAATGTCTAGCATGTCTAAGTGTATGGTGCTTACGCACAAAGCAGTCATCTGTTAGCTGCACTTTCTTATATCTATAGCAAAAAATGATCTTTTAACCTTGCACTGCCACTGAAGAGTTGTATATTGAACTATTCCCTATGTTGAACATCATCTTAGACTATCTCTAGGTGATTTCCCTTCCCTTCCCAGATTTTCCAAGTACAGGTCTGGCCCTAAGGTTTGAACAGAGGAGACTATCCCTAAGTCATAAGAGCATTAAAAAAAATAAATCACATTTTTCTTAGTTACGTAGTATTTCTTTTGAGTTGGGAAATACTACTCAACCCTGTGTCTTGTACTCTTGAATTTATGCAGAGAAAATCTAAGCATCATTACCTCTGAGAGCCCTTCCTTGCACAGGGGACACTTTGGGTTGTGATCCAGGCATCTCTCAAGACATTTGAGACAGAAGGTGTGTCCACAAGGTGTGGTGACAGGTTCATAGAAGAGCCTGGGATGGAGAAATCCAAAACCAAAAAGACAACAATATCGTGTACCAAAGAAAAAGCTATTACCAAAAAAATACCATTTGCCATGGACTAATTTAACTACTGACTCCTCCAGGGATAAAGTTGTTCCTTGCTTTTCATTTCTTCAACCAACTTTTGTATTTATTCAGCTTATAGACTTTCATATTGCCACCTGATGCAAAAGGCATGAGGCTCTGATTTCAGTGAATGTGAGGGAGAATATTGTCACTGACTTGCAACAAGCCAGGATTTAATTTTCCTCTATGCAAGAGATAAATAGAAGCATTAAACTTTTTCTAATGAAACAGAGCAATACTTCACAACTATTACTGTGGAAATCATGTGATTACTTGTATGGGTAAAGCTAAGCACAAAACTGCTCCTTGCAGTAACAGCCCACAGAAGTGCTTGCAATAAACTGCATTATTGCCAACTCTAATGTGGACTTGGAAAGCAGTTTCATTGGAATAAGACAGTTTTTAACCTTCAAATGACTGCTTTTCTAGAAAATAAGTGATTCATGTTTCGTCTAGAAGAAAATTAAATATATAAAGCGAAGTCTTTAAAATATCATGGCATCTAATCTTTACCCATTTCAAGTAACTCTGTGACAATTATTTTCACACAGGGATTTTTGACTTCATTATGATTATGTGATATTGCAAAGTGATGTTTTCTTGCCAGTAAGTACCTTACAGAGATGTAAATAATATAGAAGGGGTTTTTACTAGAAAACATTCAAAACTAGACATTAAGTTGTCATAAACTATATTTTACAACTTACTGTCTAAGCATTTTAGGGTCTCAAATATCAGTTCAATTATAATAAGTTTATTTTAAAATATTAGTTTATCAAAGCAGTACACTAATTTCTATTACACATGTGGAAATTTTAAATATGTGAACTCAGACTTATTAGCATCTTAACAAGATGAGTGTATTTAAGAGCATTTAAAAAGATTGCCATAGCCAGTTTATTAAATATCATTAGTTACTATAAATATAGACATTTAAGCAAGGGAACATATGAAGAAGTATCTAAAATACCACACCTATCTTATTGCAACATGACTGTATAATTGAAAACCCTTGTTAACTGCTCATTGAACAGAAACCTCAGTGCACCAAGGCTACCTTATTGCTTTGAACTATGTAAAAAACTAAACTCTACACAATGTTTTGGTAAGAACTGCTTTGCATATGTAATTATTTAGTAGTGATTTACTTGATCTGAACATTAGCATAAAAGACAAGAAATTCCTGTTGAGATACATAATTCTGCTCTAGCTCTCACTGAAATCAGCAACAGCTTTTTGCCCAGCAGCTCTAAGGCAGCCTTCCAGTACCTAAAGGGGGCTACAGGAGAGATGGGGAGGGACTCTATCAGGGACTGTGGTCATAGGACAAGGGGGAACAGTTTTAAGCTGAAAGAGGGGAGATTTAGATTAGCTATTAGGAAGAAATTTTTTCCTGTGCAGGTGGTGAGGCCATGGCCCAGGTTGCCCAGAGAAGCTGTGGGTGCCCCATCCCTGGAGGGGTTCAAGGCCAGGCTGGATGAGGCTTTGAGCAACCTGGGCTAGTGAGAGGTGTCCCTGCTCATGGCAGGGGGTTGGAACTGGATGATCTTTAAGGTCCCTTCCAACCCAAACCATCCTGTGTTTTATGACCTGGAACAAGCCTCATGACTTGCAGAAAGAAACACTATACACCAAGACTTCTCATGACATCACTTTAAGCTATTTTAACAGCAGAAACTAAATAGTCACTCCTGCTGAGTAATGCTCCTTCATTTCTCACCAGCATGTTGCTTTGACTATTTTTTATTTTCTGCTTGCTGCTGGAGTGAATGTAGATCAATAACACTTTGGCCGCTCCAGACATCTAGGTTAATAACAGATCCCGCAGTTAATTGTGAACAGGTCAGTAGGTTACTAGGTAATTAATCCAAAGTATCTCAAGATCCAAATCCCTAAAAACACTTCTGAAGAACACAGCAGGAAATAATTATGATCCATCTGCATTAACAGCAAGAAAAAGATCTTGCGACAGCTTCCCTTAGCACAAGCCTTCATCATCGCAGTGATGTTACAAAGCTATCATCCTTCTAGACACAGGGCATGTATTTGTGATTGCAATTACAAGATCGGCACCAACATCCTCTATACTGTAAGGGAACCAGCAATCCTTTACTAATGTATTGTAGTTTGGCTGTTTCTGATTTAACAGAAAGGATAAGGAAGTACAGCTAATTAATTTTATTAAAAACATCTGGAAAACATGTGGACATAACAATCATAAACACACAGACTCATTACATCCCAGCTAAGACCAATTGTGTGGCTTTCCATTAGAGGAAAGTTTTGCTCTTAGCATTGTCAAAACCCTTGCAGCATGTTTCAGCTGCAGGGGGCCAGATCTGATTTATTCCAAGCAGAAATGAATCAGACACCACAGCAGTTTTTCCCCCAAAGGTTTCAGTTTGATATAAATTGAAGCACCCTTCCAGTATACAAAGAGCAAAGCAAATCCACATTTCTCTAGGCACAGACCTTCAGAAAGAAATCCATTAAGAGACTATCTGCTATGCAAGAATTTAAAATATAGTGCACCACTAACCCAAACAGACATTACTGATAAGTCTGGGTAATTAAAAAGACAAACCTAAGCAGCACTCAGTGCAGAGGTCAAGACCTCTGTGAAATACCTTCCCAATATTTCCTTCTAAAAAGTCAGTAACAAAACTCCACACGTGTTTTTGCCAAAATTAAAATGTTTTTACAAAACAAGTAGTAAAATAGATGTAGTTGAAACTCTTGCTGTTTTTATCAAGTCAGTGCTGTCCCCAAGAATAACTCCATTATTTAACTGGAAGAAGATCATCAAGCAAGTGTAGTTGGCCCTAATAAACCACATCTCTGAAGCAGTAGAGGAAAAACATGCTCTTGGTTGCTTGCACAATAGCAGCACCACAGTATTTGACATGCAAACTTAGAATATTCATTGGATGTGGTCTCTTTAGCTATTTTATGGATTATATAACATCATCCACAGCTCTACAAATTCCAACGGACAAACTGTGGTTTTGTGCACTATGTGTGTCAGTGGGTGGACGTGTGTAAGTGGTGAGAGGAAATCTTTCAGACACCTTCACTTAACCCTCACATGACCTTGTGTCTGTTCCCAAGCAAGCACCAGCCTGGAGCAGATCAAAAAGCTCCTATTCATCAACAGCGTTCAGAACCAAAGATCAAGAAATGCATCACTGGAGTAACAATTTAATAAAAGCTAATTTCAAGTCAGAGAGAAAAATAAGTACCCAGTAAGCTAGAAAATCTCTAAGTCATAAAAGGGATACCTCATACACAGGGAGCAGTCCAAATCTGATGGATCCACAAATTCAAATGGAATATGTTGTCCAGTACTACTTCCCTTAGTATCAACTGTATCTACCAATAAAAAAATGTATTAGAATGTGATTGAACAGAACTATTAAACACAACAGTATTCTGTGTATCTACAAGCAGCATCCAATATTTAAATAGGTATTTTATTTACTTGCAGGTTACTAAACCATTAACCATCATTACCATAATTTCTATGCAAAGCATCAAACTCAGCTTTGGCACAAATCAAATTTCGGTGGCACCATACCCACTTACTGAGGGTTGAGTTTAGCCTTGCATTAACAATTAATGTCAAGGCATTCATTATTAGTGTTGGAAGTCTCAAGTGGGACAAATTTCTTCTGTCATACCATCGTAAATACATCCCACAGCATGCAAACAAGGCCAGATATCAGGAACAAACAGAATTTGTGCTTTTAAACAAGCTTCTTTTAATTGATTCAGAAAGTGCTAAAAGCATGCATGAATTGATAATCCTTAAAAGATTCAGAACTCTGATGATAAACAAGCACTTGAGCCATCCTGCTTAGGCTAAAGAGAAAATGTAAAAGCCAAAGTGTAATTGGAACCCTCTTCCTCTAAGTTTTATAAAAGCAAAATTTCCACTGATTGCATGCCATGGAACTTATCCCATGCATAAACAAACATACCTTTCTTCATCAGTTTGTGGGGTACGTCAGCATTTCGCATCTCCTCTGAGCAGCACTTCCTTTTGAGGAGGCTGCACTTCTCAGAAATGAGAAAGGCAGACTCTGGTGTGGAGGTGAGTTTGTTCTCCTCCTCCGAGCAGTCCTTTTTACTCTCAGTAATTTGTATAGATTTCCTCAAACTATGAGAAGTAGTTACATTTGGTTCCTCTTGAATGGGAGAACCCTTTTTCTGTTCCACATTTACCTGCGTGAAGAGAGAATTGACATTAGAGCAATCTTTCAACAACTTGGTAAGAAAAAAAGTCCCCAAACTGTCACAAGTCTTTAATATGGATCACCAGGAAGGACTTTGTAAGGTCAAGCAGCAACAGTTTGAGAATTGCTATGTCAGGGCCTGATTTTAATGGAAAAAAAAAAGTAAACTATTCCCCACCCCACCATGGCACTGAATATTTCAGCCTTTATGCATGACTGCTTTCTAGCTTGGTTACAAAACTTGATTCAGGCAGAAATGAATCTCAGGTGAAATATATTGTTATCACATAACCTATGGAAAAATGCATGTTGTTTATATCATAATGATGGTATCAACCATCAAAATAACCAAAGCAACACAAGTTTATTTTAAGGAAGCAGTATAAACACACAAAATTTCTAACAGAGGAAAGGCACAGAGCTTCCTTCAGCAAGGCAGATTTATTTCGAAGGACAAAACGACCAGACTTTATCCCGTTATGGCTACAGAGCAACCTGTGGGCAGCAACCACACAGGACATCACCTATCAGCTTGTCACATCAACTCCCCAAATGAGCCTGAAAGCAGATACTGTGGACTGTGGTCAGGAGCTTTGGACATGTGGAACATGCAGAACGATGGGTGAGCTGTCCCTCGAATGACTTCATGAAAGGGTCGTACAAAAGGATTTATTTTCAGGATAACCTGACAGCCTTTCCAGAAGGCAATGTCACTGATTGCTCTTATTAGTCTCAACAAGGCTGCTCAAAACCTGCCACTTTGGTTTGTAAGAGAAGTTTTCTCCTGTATATACAAAACCTAGCCTCAAAGTTCCAGTTTCAGTGAAGCAGAAGTGGTCCTTGCAAACCCATGACTGTAAACTGCTACAGCCATTCACAAAACTACAGCTGTGAAACCAAACTTATGGAGTAGCTTATGTATCTTATGTGGCTCTACAATAACCTCAAGCAGTATTTTGTCACAGACATCAGTTACAGTTCAAGCTGAGACCCTAGATTTTAGCATTTCACAGCTTTTGAGGGTATCTCAGTCCAATCTTCAGAGGCTTTTTCCCACCACTATCTGGAAGAGGTAAAGACAGTTACAGGACTAGTACCCACTCAATTCTGGCACAAAATTCATCAGAACAACAGGTGACTTATATTAAAGAAAAAGTTGTCAGATAAAGACACTTCAGTAAGTCAACATTGTTTTGCATGTTCTGAAACTCCGTAAAAAAATCTGAGAAAACACATCCTCCTGTCTCCCAGAGGTGACAAGGAGAGAAGGTTTCCCAATGTGAACATAAAACACATAACAAATTAAGAACCACACATCAGACTTGATCTTTACCTTGAGCAACCTCTGTAGGTTATGGCTGGTGCCTCCAGATCCCACTGAATTTAGGAGATTCCCCTTTAATCTAGAGTGATGTGACAACAGCTGCAGGATATCGGGTAAGTGTTCCTGAGCATTTCCCGGGATGAGTGAAAACAAACTAAGTAGAAGCTGTGATATAAAACAGAATACTTCACTGCTTAGTTCCTTCCTTGCAACCTCTAAATGAAAAAGCAAGTAAGGGAATAGCTGAAAGAAGCATTCTTGATTTTGTTAAAACCATTTAAAGAGCTCTTTAGACTAGGGTAAGAACAAAAAGAAGTGCAAGAGCTAATGCAATATAGGCCAAACAGACAGCAAGAGACATTTTCAGAGTTAAATCAGCCCATAAAGTTATTAACGATTCTCTGATGTGACACACACATGCCTTTTTCTTCCTGTCCTACAGTTCAGAGCTCACCAGAAATTACTAACATCTTTCTTAAATTTTTTGCTGCACATCAGAAGCTTTCACTGCAGTTTACTAGTACAGAAAGCACTCATCTCACAGGCTTAATCCAAGTTCAGTTAAGTCAATGTCTCTGATATTGTTAACTGTAGCTATTTTTTTTGTGAGAATACAAAAAATGCAGGCATTAGAAAAATGCTGTTTCTTCATTTGCCATCAGAAAATAAGTGAATCTGTATCAACTACCAACTTGTAACCCCTCGTATGGCACAGCTTATCAGATGATTATTTGAGGAAAGAAATGGAGCTGAATGGAAGATCCACACTTCAAAAACTTATTTCAGCATACTACTGAAGTGATCCTGCTGGTGCCCGAGGAAGCCACATGACAGCTATGATTTCTTTTTAAAGTCAAAAAGGATTCCACAGGATCACACTACGTCAAAACTAACACAGACAGACAGCTAATACAAGCAGAACGTCACAGCTGCACCCAAAGAATTTGGTAAAATGTAGTATGTCATTGTTATGCAAACAGCCTTGGAAATGACCCAGTAGAGTATTGCATCATGGATGAACTCTGTGTCTGATGAGTGCACGAGTAATTCTTCCAGTCATAAGAAGCCTTGTTTTTCTCAGAACCCTACTGCTCAGAAATTAGGTGTCTTGGATAAGGCTATTTGGAGTTTAAATTTAGAAAGATACCCGTTAGTTCCTGCTCTTCTTGTTCTAGTGCACAGGAAGTCTCCCAGTGTGACTATGAGAACAAATCATGATACAATGACAGTGAAAGACTGTGTGGAACCCACTGAGAAGAAACCCAATCAACCAAACCCCCCAAATATCAGTGACAAAAACTCACAAGAGATGGAAATTTCAACCACATACAAAATGAGATAAGAGTGTCACTGCACTACTGCCATACAGGTTATACTCTGTTACCTTCATGAATAGTTCTTTAAAAATTCTACAGTGCTTTTAGAGAGCCTTATGCATTGCAGCACGCAGAAACCCAAAAGTTCCCATGCCATCAGTGATGGAGAAAAGCGTGAATGCACTGCCATAAAAGAAAAATCAGTACATGGAAAATAGAACTATTACATTTTTATTGCCATAAGCTATCATTGTGATGCAGAGCCTTTTGCCTACAACAACAAAAAAATGTTCAAAAGACTGATTCACAGGAAATCCGAGACCTGAGGGGTGTGCAGAACAGAACAGTCTTCACAAAAGCCATTTAAGAATTCACACACCACATCTTAGGCTGCTACTGAAAAAAGCCTCACTGCAGATCCATTTTGTTGCTTATTTAGCATTATTAGCAATCTTTAAAAACTATTTTAAAGCAGCTCTTCTTTTGTTGACTGCTTCCTTTCACACCTCCTTCACACACTGACACTCAGAGCAGCACAACTGGCGGGAGGAAGAGAGCTGCTGCTCCCAAGTGGAGTTTGACAGCTGCTGCGTGTTGCGTTGTGAGTCAGTGGCCTGATACAACATTCGATAGCAACTCCCCCCCCTCCTGCCCTCTGTCATTGGTAACACACTGCCAAGCTAGGAAACAAATTAGAAATTTGACTATAGGGAATCACAGTGATCTGTGGGTGGCAATTATTAACAATTCGTCAGCAAATTTGAAGTAACACCATGAGTAATTGTTTCCACATAGTGCCTCCTGAGTATGTTTCCTTGCTACCTCCCTATCTTCAAGTAAGCAATACACATAACTCAAGTTTGAACGACGGTCTTGATATATGTCTCCATCCAGCTCTTTGCAGTAATAAGAGAGAGAGAGTGAAAGGGAAGAGAAAAATTCTTATCCTCCTTTGTGAAAAGTCACTAAAAACAATAATGCAGTTCCAGGTGTTTTAGGGAACTCACCTTTTGTGCCTCAGACTTGGCTGTCTTGTTCCCAGTATCTAGAGCAAGGCAGAATAGAAACTCTCTTAAAGCTTCTTCTGTTTTCCCCAGATTAGCTAATGCTTGTCCTTTCCTTAGGTGACCCTGCAATGAACCACATCCATAGTTACTGCTTTTGCTCTTTTGTCATGAGAATATGCAATAAAACAACAAAAGACCTTTCTGGAGAAGAAAAAGTTAGGCAGAGAGAATCACTATAACTGTCTCTTATACCTAGACACCACCAGTGTCCAGTTTTTTAACCACAATGGTCCTGAAAACTCAGAGGCAGAACCAGGATATTCTCTGACTCAAGTATGATTCTCACGGCACCTGAACCCAGCAGGTCTTGGAGAAATCTACTTCCCCTACATTAATCTCCTAAAAATAGTGATTATGTCCTTACAGAATGATATAAGCACATCATTCAGGTTTTAGAGAGAGTTTATAAATTTGAGATTCATCCAGGTCAAAGACAACAGCATTAGCTCATCCTCCAGGATTATCACTCTCTTCCTTCTGCCCAGGAAGCTCAGGAATATAATGGTTAAATGTCTGTAAATCACAGGAGTCCAAAAAGCTGCAGGACTTAAAGCAGATTCAGCTCTCTGACCATTGTAACAATTTTCTATCCAGGGCAGTATCAAAGTTTTAAAACAAAGTACACGTGGAGTCAGAGCTTACTTTCAACCAGTACGGCTGCAGTCTGCATGCTGTTTCTGCATCATGCAGCGCATCTTCACAAGCTTTCAAAGTAGAGTTAATCTGGGACCGGTTGCTGTATAGTAAGTGGTCATTTGGAGCTGTAGGAAATAGAAAAATTGGTTGATTCAAGTAAATTAACAACTAGTTACATAAGCTTTATTTTTTTTTTTTTAAACACATATTGATGCTTCCAAGTTGTACAAACCCACAAAATACCCAATCTCTAAATGAAATCCAGTACTAAATGAAATCTGGAAACCTCTTTGGGCAACTTCAGACAAAATGTTAGCTATGTATTATATAACTGCAGGGAACATTGCATAAATAAATGCTGGGACACTCACACAATAAATTACCATCCCTGACTGCGGCTCAGACGGTTGACAGAGACCCACAGGAGACATTTAAGGCAGTAAGAAAAATGCCGTCATACTTTCAGGGGGAGTTTCTAAATTTTTAGTACCAAAGTTTTTCAATGGCACAACTAAGGTTCTTGTCCTGCCGCAGCTCAAGACAGGAAAACAAGCGACAAGTACAAGAATCGGGTAACGCTACAACAGCAGGATTAAAGCCATCTGCTAGTTACACCCACCGCGTGCTGGAGCATCAGAACACAACACGCACGGAACTACGGCGGGGCGATTTGCCCGGAGCCCCCTCGCACATCACTGAAACTCTTCCCCGG
>NW_010136392.1:3978-6414 GCF_000699245.1 Pterocles gutturalis | reverse complement strand
ATCCCATCAGGACCCATGGATTTATGGGCCAAACGTCAGACCCTCCTTCTCCAGGCACACATCCTGTCTGGAGGGTCATGCTTATATGATGGAATGCTACCTAAGTGAAATTAAGCAAGAAGGCAACCAGCCTCACAGCAGAAGCTGCTACCTGTAATGGTGCAATCCCTACTTCGAGTCTGACAAGACCCAGTTCATAAAGAGGTTTCAAGGGTGTGAATCCCAAGCAGAATCAGATATTTACACTCTGATCCTCTTAACTGGAGGACAAACACTTATGTCCTCACCTTTCATGTGTGTCAGATTCAGTAGTTCTCCAGCTCACGCCAATTATCATTCTAAGGCACTGGTTGTTTCAAACAAGTAGCAAGCGTAGTTACTTAATTCAGGGATGGCCAACTTGCTTCCAGGAGTAAGTGGTGTAATGCTGAATATACCATATCTTTGTGCTTCCATTTGTGAATCTAGCCATAGATACTGGGCCATGAACAAATTAACACTGTCAAACAATGCCAAAAGACAAACATCTCGGATAATTAATCCCCCGGAAAACATTTACATCCAATTCAGTGTTGAAGAGAACACAAATCTACCCAGTACAAACCAAACCTATGCTGCAGCCAAAGGCCACTTCCAAGCCTGCGAGAAGCCTGCCAAACAAGGCAGGATATTTGTTCCATAAAAACCAAATTAAGTACAAAGCAGATATTGTAATACCATTCAGCTCTCAAATACCTGACAAGCTAGGTTTTAAAAAGGTACAGACTAGACTTTCCATAGTTAGGATAAACACAAACACTAGTCTTGGGTTTCTAAATATATTGTTTATTACAGTTAAACGTTAACATCTGAACAGAAATCTGCAAGCATGCAGGGATGATCTTTCAGTGATGTTTCTGTTTAAACTGAAGTCCACAGTAGCCACATGTTCCGGTCTTTGTATCTTTGTCCTGTAAAAATACAACAGCTGCTAGTTTCACTTTATAAAACTTTTAAAAACTACAAATTATCTCTTATTTACATGTGCCATCTTAAGATGTATCAATATAGCCGAAGTACAAAATTTAATCTTATTTGAAACACTGGAAGTAAGATAATTAGTACAGAATAGGGTTTGGCATTTCCAAGTCACATCTAGACAGGAATTCTGGCCAGTAATGTAAGCTGTCAGAGTTAGTTGCAGGAAGGAGGAAATTTCTGATTCTGTGTGAAGTTCTAAACAAAAATATTTTAGAGAAAAGTAGCAGTTACTACTGTATAAAATTTTATTCTTCTCTCAAAAATATACATATATTTTTTAAAATTTAGAAGTGTGACTGACTGCAAGCTGTTGTTGTAGTCCTTAACACAACAAGACAGTCAGATAAACACTCAGGGATCTTCTGGTATTTAGCAATATAACTACTTGCAGTCACGAAACAAAGTAAATGCATGGTTCCCCCCCTCCTTAATACAGAATTAGAAACTAAATATTCAGACTACCCTGCACCCTCAAAAGCCTGAATTTCAACTGTTAGTGCTAAGGGAAGAGCCTAATACCATTCTCTCTGAAGACATTAGCTTTCAAGAACTAAACCACAGATGTCTTTTGACAGTTAACACGAAAAGATCTGAAAATTCACAGAAACTAAAGCATTCTTCAAGAAGCGTGTGGCACAGGTCAAACAAATCAACATAAATGCAACTGATCAGCAGTGTGCTACAGAAATTAGGACTGAAGCACATAAGCCTCCTAAGGTTTATGAATTAGAACCTCCAAGCACTTCACTTGAATGATGTAAAAGGAACCATTATAAAGTGTTTACTTTGTTCAAAACAGAAATGCTTGTGATTATAGTTAGGAGTCACAACAACAGTGACGCTAGCGGACACTGGCTCACACCCACCATTATTTTGGGTATTAAGCACATGTCAAAAATTAGGTGAGCAAGCAAAAACTTTTAGATATCTGCAATCAGGGTCTGCCTGAGAATGGTACCTAAGCAACAGGTCATCATTGATTCCACTGAGGCCATATGACAGTAGCCTCAATATTTTTACTCTTTAGAACAAGAATACACTGGAAACTATCTCTGCTGTCAATAGGAAGATAAGAAGACATTTATTCTTCACCGATTCTCTGACCACAATTGAAATGTCCAATCTTCAGAACTACCAAGATTCCCAAAGACTGAAAGAGGAGTTTGCTTGGATTTTTTTTCCCCTTGAACTTGCAATATTCAAAATAAACCCTAAGAATATTGCATATGTATCCTCAACATAAATGGTGGCATTTAAATAATTAGAGTGTCTCAAAACACAGCAAGCATGATACTTTTTGCTCTCAAGGCACTGCTTGCTCATATTACTTCAGTTAATTTATTTTTTTAAAAAATAGTCCTATCAAACTAAATTTCAAAAAGAAATTCCTGTAACTTCAAATGGAAACCCTCTACC
>NW_010136392.1:0-3947 GCF_000699245.1 Pterocles gutturalis | reverse complement strand
TTAGAAATCTTAATTTTATATTAGGCACCAAATAAAATTAGCATCTCAGGTGGTTACTTCTTTTACTTTGCTAAACTAACATGCCAAAAGGTAGATAATCTTACAAACACGAATTTACAGGCAAAATGTATACGCAGAACAAAGATATTACCAAGTTTATATATACTTTAGGATGACCCAAAGCTCCACCACCACCATCGCATGATATCACTCTGCTTTCAACTTCACTCACAGGCTGCTCTGCTATCAAATCAATTGCAAAATTCTCGTTCACCTGTAAGAGAAAAAGGAAGCTTTCAGATATCTTCCCCACTCAGACAGAAAGCAATTGCTATTTACCACCTCCCAAAGGAGTTCCACTACAGCCTTCCTGAGAAGGTTGTGCACGTTTGTTCCCACCTCTTCAGGCCAGATCACTGAAGTACACACGTTAAACTTTGCAAAAGTAATCCCCTTCCTCTGATACACAGGCCACATCAGTGCTCAGGTTTGCAATGTGAGCAGGAACAAGCAGCCAAGAACAGAAGATATTTAACTGACATTGCCTCTGTATTGTGCTTTAGCAATGACACAATAAAATTGCAAAAGACTCACTGCTGATAAATGTGAGACAAGCAAGGTCAGGAGTGAAATAAAACAACTGCTGGTAATTTAGAGCCTCTCACCACACACCTTATTCCATCACTGCACAGGAATCTCAGGAAAACACTAACATGGTACCCAACAACAGTCAGAAAGGCAAATTGCTCAGCATTAGAAAAAAGAAAAACCTCTAAATGTCACTATGCTACTTTGTAAATCCCTCTTATACACAGTTCCTGAACACACACACATCACAAACAAGTAGGGCTTTTTCCTAGAGCATGCCTAGGTGGCCTGGCAAACATATCCACCTCTGGACAAGCCTCCCACACAGCAACTTGTGCCCAGCAGGACCTGTAGCACCTGCCACAGCGCTTTCCTCCTGCATCCAGGCCAGCCTCTTCCAACCTGCTCTGAGACAACTAACCCTACCCCTCAGCTAAACATGCTCCAGAAGGGGTCAGCTTTTTCTAAAGTAATGTTATACATGCTAAAATATAAAATAATATGCACACTCAAAGAAGGCACTACCTACTGCTCTGTATATAAGATTAATAAACATGCTGGTATTTGAATGAAGATGAGATTCTTAGGAAAAAGTACAAGGTAGCTAAGTGTCCATTAAATGAACACTTAAGAATTACAATGGTACTTTTATATAGTTCTACTACACAACAAGCTAAGTTCTTCAAGCCTCCAATTAAGTCTCCCTAAAATCTGCATTTTTGGTACCGCAGTTGAAAAGTCAGTTTTACCAACAACAGGATTTTCTTTATCTAAAGACAATGATAGCCAAATAAAGTTAACGAAAAAAAACCAACTTTCAGTATTGAAGTAAATCAACAACATCAAGAACCTCACTGCCTGGCACCTGTGTGCACAAGTCATACGCAATCCTAGTTAACTTGCAAGGTTTTTTACTGCTGCTTTTAATAATGCTCAAAGTTGTGCATCCTTCCTTGTGTGCTAAAGGAGAGAGATAGCACCATGATCAAGAAGCTGAACTCCTAGCAGCTGCCATGCTCAGTTTTCCCACAGCTATTTGCTTTAGGCCATTACCAGAGAGCACTAGTCCCCTGGTTCTGCACATCCAGCACAGAGAACAATGATTTTAGCTAAAACGCATGAATTTCATTAACAAATAGGCTGGGAGAACTGAGGTGACAACACTCACATACTCTGAGCCATGCCCCCAGGCCTGGCCACTGCCTGGACAGGCCACATACAGTACCCAGGTGCCAGCCCAGATGTCCTCACCAAGGGCACCAGCATCCCGAGGCTGCATCCCCAGACAAGAAGGCTGCTGTGGCTGGACTATGCTAATCACAAGCCAGACTCAACCACCTGGAGTGTAGTGAAGGTGAAAAGAAGTGACCAAGAAAGTGCCACCACCAGCTTCACAGGCTAACTTTAGCTGCAGAAAAAAGACAACATTTGGACTACAGACACAGCTGTGAAATCCTAAGACTAGCAGCTGAAGCACACTGGGGGATCTTCTAGGGTAATGGCAAAGCTCAGAGAGAGAGCACATTAATGAGCACAGATGAAGATTGTTTCAGTATTTAACATGTCAATAATGTTCCAGCTTCACAATTAAAACCTAGCATTACACCTTGCTCGGCAGACTTAAAGCTTGGCTTTTTCTAGAGAAGGAGGAACTGGGCAGAACTGAAAACACCAGGTGTTCTCACCACATAAAAAGTGAGTCCAAAATCAGCTGCTGGCAAAGGCATATCAGACAGACCTATGCTCTACAGAGAACTCAGCTTAACAAGTGTTTCCTATAAAGTTACAGAAGTAGCATAAAAACAGGCATTGCATGGGGGCAGGACCTACTTTGCCACTGTCCTCCCAGAAGTAAACTACTTCAGCATTTTAAGGGATAATTTCATTTAACCATTTCCCATGTAGAACCCCCATTTCTGCCACACAGCAGGAGTTAAACTGTATCCATGCTATAATGAGGTAAACTCAATATGAAAACTCAGAAACCAGCATAATTAGTTCAGGTTAATTTAGGAAGGGAATAACTATACACAACTGCATTAAAAATCTACCACACCTTATAGTTAATACCTCTTCTATACATACATATTTATAGCATTAACACCAAGGCACTAACCAGATGATCCAGGCACTAATACAATTTAGCTGAAACAATCTCGGTTTCTCTCCCAAAGACCAGCAGATCCATCATGGAGCTGTGCTGCTCGATCATTAAAGAGACTTGGTGCTAAAGGACTTACAATTCCACATACTCTCTATATTGATAACAAGCAGCAACAGATCCATAGGATAACTTCACAGTAGTACACCTGACTGATGCTAGTGTTACTCAACTTTGCCTTTGAGGCTTCATTATTTCAGCATACTCCAAAATTTTAGTTTTATTTGTTACAGCACTGTTTCAGCAAATGCTTCCCAGGCTCTGGAAATTAAGTGGCCTTGTTAAAAAGACAGTTTGGGTAAAGACCAAGATTTTATCTATGCAGCAAATGCCTCCAACTTCCACAGCCTACATGTAAGGACTTAACAGGTGTAGGGTGAGTCTTGAACTTTCCAAATTTACCAAAAGTAAGGAGGTACACAGAAGCTGGTACTATAAGCTGTCTTAAAAGAAGACTTTTCACCATGGTGGAAAAAAACACCAAAATCCAAAATAGTTTGGTTTTGGTAGGGGTTTTTTTGTTCTTGTTTGGTTGGTTTTAGTTGTGGGGTTTGGGTAGTTTGTTTTTTGGTTGGTTTGGGTTTTTTTTAATAATAACAATCAAGTTGAGGACATGAATATCAGATATTAAAAAAGCACAAATCACTCGTTTTCCTGTGAGTAGAAGTAGAATGAGTTACCTCCTTTTGTCGTCCAACAAATCTAACTCTTCTATAATCCTTCTCATCATATACCTAAAGTATAAAATAAACTTGATGTTATTTAAAATGCAATAACCATAAACAAAGAACACAAAAGGTTACAGCACTGTCAAGACTAAATATTTAAAATAGTTTCCTCATTTTCAAGTATTGCCATTATCTTACACAAGTACTACACAAAACAGGTAGTTTCCATTTCTCTCACAGACGAACATAAATTTTAGGTTGGAAAGTGGAAAAGATGGGGTGAGGTTTAAAGCCAGTAAGAAGATGCCTTAGCTCTGACCAGAGAGACAAATATAAGATTTGTTACGTATAATGCTGTTCCCTGATCCCACACGGCCCTTTGGAACAGGAACTAAACCACGAACATCAAGGTTCATATTTATTTGTGCCCGAGCCAAGTAACCCCCGCGAAGGCCTGGCTGCGGCCGCTCCCCGCGCCCAGCGCTGCACACGGCCGGCACAGGCCGCCTCCCTCGCTCGGGTTTCACGCT
>NW_010136391.1:0-476 GCF_000699245.1 Pterocles gutturalis | reverse complement strand
CATGTTTTTCTTTATGTCCTAACGTTAGATCAACATTTTTTAAACATCACACATTTTTTTTGTGGGAAAGGAGTTCCATCTTCTTGAGTCAAAATAAACAAAAAAGGTGCATACTTATTTCCTGTTTTTAATCATACTACCTCTATATGGTAATGGGGGTGGGTTACACCTCAGTCTAGCGAAGCGTTTATTCAACTTTCAGCACCTGGATTAACTTAAAACTATTTCTGTGTTTAGAGCATCACAAAATGCTCACATAGCTAATTTCCCATCAGGTGCTCTTCTGCCAATGACCAAGTTGGCATATGGAAATAGCAGTTTGATTTTTACCTCCCCCTAATATTTCTAGGCATAGTAATGGGGGCATTGATACAATTAATAGAACAGAAAGATTGCTGTCCAGTTTGGGAATTTTCGTATTTTTTCTTTGATTTCTGCACAGGATTTCAGGAAAACACATCTACATTGCTGAAGGT
>NW_010136390.1:16362-17585 GCF_000699245.1 Pterocles gutturalis | reverse complement strand
GTCTGCGCTGGAGCCGGGGAAGGCGGGCGCTCGGTCTCTGGTGCTGCCTGGAACCTTGGGCACTTTCTGGAGCTGAAAGCACTGCCAGGTGCGAGTCTGTCTTCCCTGCAGGTGCCTCGGAGTGTGAGAAAAGTGCAGAGCTAATGCATAGTTACAAAGCTGATACTGAGAAACGCCCCAGAGCAATTAGTGAAGCTACACTGGTTCCGCCCAGAGGGCCACCTAAGCTCAGTCTCCAGCCACGGGGAGTCGGGAGGGCTAGGGCAGGGTGGGGACAGGGCAGTCACCACCCCTGGGTTCATCCCAGGTCCGGGAACCCAGGAATGAAAATACCCCTTCCGAAAAAATGGCTTTTCCCCCTGTTTGATTTGGTCCCAACAAAATTGTGCTTCCGAGAGCAGAAAAAGCATCAACAGCCAGGGCTGTCTGCAGCCGTCTGTTGAAGATGCTTTGTCTCCTCACCTATCTACAGGAAGATGCTTTAAAACCCGTTTCACTTAACCTTTCCTTCCCCAGATTGCGCTCGCTCTGTAGCCAGGCACTGGTAGAGGGCAGGAACAACTGCTCAGGGAGGTTACAGATCGGGGCAATGGCATTCTGTCTGAACTATCTCTTCTTTGGAAAAAAAATCTGAAAATCTCTTTAGCATTGCTGGCTTTTAACACTGCTCAGTTCTCAGCCAGCTCTCAGGGTAATGCTGAGCCTCCTGTTCCCGAAGGGAACTTCATCACGGCTCAGTGTGACGCGGAGGCTCAAAGCAAACAAGGTCGGAGCTGGTGACACTGGGAGAAAAAAGCTCTCAAAGCCCCCGGGGTGGGAGCGGCCCTGGGCTGAGCGGGGTGGGGACACTGCTCAGGACTGTGTCCGGAGCCTGGAGAGCACGTACTGCACCGGTGGAGCCAACGGGGCTCAGGCCCCTAATCCCCCCGAGTTAATCCTTGCCTGATGTCTCTGAGCTGCACCACACCTCTAACGCCCTGGTCTCCGTTCCTAATTTCACTGTGTCACCTCCCTCAGATGCAGAGAACCTGAACGCGTGAGACCGCTCTGCCAGCACGTCACGCAGCGTGCTGGGAGGAGGCCACTGCAGAGCTCACACCTGCGTCCATCCCTGCCCATCCCCAGCCACAGTCCCGTCGCGCGCTGGTTGTCACCGCTGCCCATGAACACCACGGCGGAGAGCTGGCACCAACTCCGGGCAGCTGACAGCTCCCGGCGGCTGC
>NW_010136390.1:14184-16331 GCF_000699245.1 Pterocles gutturalis | reverse complement strand
TGGGGGCCACAGGCTGCCAGAGGGAGCTTCCCGCCTGTGCGGGATTCTGCGCCCTCGCCCACAGGCGCTCACTGCGAGTGTTCGGTCCTACGGCAGTGCCGCTCTTCGTGCTTCAACCACAGTCCACTCCTTTAGGTCAGGGCTTTCCCGGTGACGTTCGGTATAGCTCTTCTGTGAGTTTCACCAGAGTCTGAACAGGAGCTGGAGAAACATGAGTGGCAAACCAAGGTGTATGCACCGAGAATGTTTATAGATTCAAGTATTTTCACTCCTGTAAAAATTTCCGTGGACTCAAACCGGCAGGTTATGTGAACTGGTATCACTTGAAACTTGGCCAAATCCACATCCAGCGCGAAGCCCCAGGGCTGGGCCTGTCTGCGTCGGAACATCAGTGTCTGGCCTGGAGATAAGAACTGCTGTGATCAAAACAGATCTCGGGAGTCTTTGTCCATCTCCGTGGGGCATTCGGGTGCCTGTGGTTCTAGGTCTGCAGGTATGGTTTTGCTCTCTGCAGTCCTTCCTTCAGGAACTGGAGGTAAGTTGCAGTTGAAGGGTCTTCAAAATTGGATGAGAAACTAAAGATGCTGCTTTCAACCTCTTCAGGCTTCATGGAAGTTATGTCCAGGAAGTAGTTGGCATTGATATGGTGAACCTGGGAAAGAAAACAGACGAGGAGAGGTGACTTCAAGGGCCAGAACAATTCCCCATCCACTGCCTTGGCTCGCCCAGGACAGAGGTGACGAGACTGTAACAACTCTTAAGGAATCCCTAATATTTTGCAAATGTTAACTCAGCAGCCAGGATTCAGGTTTGCATTTGACAGTCAGAGAAAGATGTGTGAAAGACAACGGTTCCTTCCCCCAAGAGTGCTGACTCCTCACTTAGGCTACGAGGAAGATGAAGGTGATTTGTCAAAAATCACGCAGGCGTCAAACCTCGCTCTGAGCAAGGGCTGGGGAGAGGGCAGCCCAGCCACAGAGTGCTGGGGTGTGTGCTCGGAGCCCAGCAGCGCTGCAAAACCAGCACCTGAGCCTCAAATGCCTCTGTGCTTCCTGCTCCCCTGCGGAGGTGGGAAAGGAGGACATGTGGCCGCTGAACACAGCAACCAGCCCAGAGCTGCTGCTGCTCTGTCTCTGAATAAAAAGACATTTGTTTTCAGATTTCTTGGTAGAGCTGCTGCCTGTCTGCCACAGCATCCCTGAGAGCACAGCTCCGCGAGGGACGATGGCCCCACAAAGTCTCGAGGAGCCAGGGAATGGCTGGGGGAGCGGACGCTCGTTTCAGGGTCTGCAGAGGACCTGAAAAGAGCACATTCTGATGGGAGAGCCGGGCCCAGCTAAAGGGGTAACAACGTACCACTGTGCCGTTGGGGAGGCAAATGATCATCTCCACAGGGAAGTTGTATTTCTCCAGGTGCAGGTCAGCCAGCTTGCTGTAGAACTCATTCTCTCTGTTGGTCTGTAAGGAGACCCCAAAGAAACACGTTTGCACACGCCAAAACTAGCAGAAGGGCGCAGGAGGAGTACACCGAACACAGGAGGAAGGGAGGGACCAAGAGTTACTTAGCAGCGTAGTGGTAACTGGTTCCATTCTCATGATCTGTTTTATATTCCCTTTCAGTCCGTCTCCCTCTCACATTTCTGCTGTAGATTTTCTCTCCAAATAATAACATCACCCCATCACTGGCAGTTCCTAGGCACACCAACAGTCTGATCCCAGCTTCTCCCAGCGCCTCCAGCTCTGTGACTGACCCCAGCCGACAGCACAGGCTCAGAGACAGGCTCGTGGGGAAAGGTGCAATCAGGGGACTGGGGGTTCAGCCGGTATTTGGTTGCTCCCTGGGGAGGTCTGTTGATGGCACAAATGGCCTTGGGCAGAGCTGTCTTGCAGTGAAGCATCTGGTTTAGCTTTTAAAACTGGCACCTTGACAGAGCGAAGGGGTTATTGTGCCATTTTCTTAGCCTGCCTCCATCTGGTGTTTGCTTGGCCCCTGCAATTGCTAGGACATGGAGGGCTTGGAACTGAAATCCTGCACTGGCACAGGTGTGAGCTCCCCCCACCAAGCACTGTCTGTGTTCACCAGCACCAAACGCAAAGGCGGCAGCTGTGGCTGTGACACTCACCTGCAGCTCTTCCAGCTCCTTCAC
>NW_010136390.1:1314-14128 GCF_000699245.1 Pterocles gutturalis | reverse complement strand
CTCCCGGAGAGTTCGCCCCGAACCTGGCACAGGAAGAGAGGCAGACAGTGGTTTGCTGCATTTCCTGAGCTGATCGTTGCCATATTTGATGCCACCCAGATGGCTTAGGGTCCCCCCAGCCCAGCCCCCTGTCTTTTTTTCTCCTCTGTTGGCAGTTTTCCACAGCTTATTGTTTCCCGTGTGTGCTGCACTCACCAGCGCACACCCCAGCCACCTGCACGGCACCAGAAGGACCAGGACAAGCTTGCCGCGGAGGCCTGACTGGTTTGGTGCATTTGGGAAAGCATCAGGCCCTGCGGGTCCACCCTGAGTGTCTCTTGCTGTTTATGCCGTGCTGGAGGCCGATAGAACTAAAGATACCTGCCCCTCTCCCACCCATCGCTCCTGCCCAATGCGGCATGCGAGTTCCTTGCACATCATTCCTCCAGCCACCCTGGGAACATCCTCACCTCAGCAGGACTGGTCGTCCAAGGCACCCCACAGCAGGATCGAGTGCACCAGCTTTTTTTCTGCTTTTGCTCTCTCGAAAGCTTGTGTGAAGGGAAGATAGGAGACCTGGAGGCAGAGACACAGCTTGAGAACAGACACAGAGCAGCCCATCTCAAATATGAGCTGGGTCTGAAGGAACCAGACCTGCCACATCCCCCAGGTGACACACAGAGTTTACTCTGCGCTCGATCCTGCAGATTAAATCAAATAACAAGTGGTGCTCTCCCCAACGGCAACTTCATCTCCCGGTGAGATTGCAGTGAGCCCTTCACAGCACGTGGGCTGTTACCAGCACCTGCAGAGCCCCTTCTTCACACGCTGCAGTCAGCATCTGCACAACTGCGGGCAGGCTGTCTGCAAAGGCACTTCGGCAGCCGAGGAAATCTGGCCTGGAGATATTTATTACAAAACCTCACTGAAATGCCCTGAAAACTGGCTGTGAGGGACCCTGCACAGAAATTGTTCCAATCGCTCAAATGAAGGGAACGTTATTAACATCTTGGCAGCTCAAAGGGACATTTGTAAGCTCAGGCAAAAGGAGGCAGCCTTTGAAATGTGTCCCTTCAGCCAAGGAGGCAGAGACAGGCAGTAGCCATCTGCTCCACAGGCTGCTGGCATGTTAAATAGTTTGGGTCACCCAATGCTATAAATTTGTGTCTCACTGCGGGATGCAGAGGCACAGGCGGATTGTCTGTTTTCTGCTGATAAGGAAAGCTTGGTCCAAAGGTAGCTGAACGTTGCAAAAGTAATGCCAGAGGAAAACCATTTGTAAGCAGCGCAATTACCTGCTTCACTCAGAAATCGCATCGGCAGCTACTGATAAGAGGAGGGGAGGATGAGCCAACATTTACAATGCAAGCCAGGGACACATGACATCTAGGCTTTGCTCCTGCCTGTGCTGCTGCGCGACCCCAGACGGCCTTTCAGAGATGCTGTCCTCCCTCATCTGGAAACTGGAAGCCCGTCAAGCCACACACGCACTGCCTGGGAGGCACACACGGAGCTGGGAGACCCTCTCACTGCTCTGAATGCTCATCAGGTTGTGGCCTCTGGTTTCTGCTGCTCCTCGGGACTGGACATCTCAGGGAGGGTGACCTGCCCCAAATAAACACGCTAAGGAAGAGCCCAGCGCCTTCCTCACCTTCTTAAATGGATACATGGCCACTTCCAGCTTCTGGGCTGCCTCCTCCCAGGGGATTTCCCGCTGCCAGGTGATCTCTTCGAACACAAACTGAATGGGCTCCCCTGAGGGATCCCTGCTGTCAATCACATTCCCGTTCTCGTCGTGGATCACAGAAGGGACTGAAGGCCCTGTTGATTCCAGCTCCATCTGCAGGAGAACAGGCTGAGAATTGGACATTGCAGATATCCCACTTGTTTTTTCTGTACTCCAGGACAGGAAAAAGATGTAAAATAAAGACTGTGCAGCTTGATCTGTTGTCTCCTGGAGCTGCGCTTTACCCGCTGCGGATGGGTTTTATTGGGGAATGGCAGGAAAACAACTTCATTTTCTTTGGCTTCTGTCCTGACTGTGCTCGCTAGATTAGAAATGCAAGAGACCAGTTCACTCTGTGTTCCCGCCTTCCTGGGGGAGATTTTTGACTGTGGCACACCAGATCCTTAAAACCATTGGGATCTGCAGGGCTAGTCTGAAGTTCTATCACCAGGAGAGCCCTCACACAGCCCTGGCCAGCCACAAGAGGGTGGAAGAGGGAAAGCTGTGCAGGAGCATCCCTGTACTTCAGTGTTCTGGTGCATCTGAAATTATTTTCTAAATCTCTTTTCCTGACTTTTGGCAATTAAAAAGAACCATGGATCTAGTTTAGGAGAAAACGGGATTGTTAAATTCAGGCATTCAAAATCCTGACATGTTTCCTGTCCCAAGAGCTGGGATTACCACAAAACAGAGGAATAACCTCATGCAGTTTCTAAATTCAGACACACTGTTGCTCATACACCCCTCTGGGCTCAGATCAGCTCCCAATGTCCCCCTTTGTCCCTGTCTTTCCTTTTATAAAAATTGAAAGTCACATGACTCCAGGGGTTTAGGATTCAACCCACACAGAGGAAAAAAACCCCACCACAAGAACTGGCAACAGGGAGGCACGGTGCTGCAGAGGACACACACAGATCCACAGGGATTATATTGTTGTACTGGAATGTTCAATGAAGAGGGATAACCGAGGTTACACAGCTCAGGGCCACGGCAGTATAAATCCCTGCTGAGATACTGCACACACATGGAGGACTGAAAGCGACTACAGACCTGAGGCAGGTAACCGATATCCACTTCCATGTTGCTGCTCTCACTTGCCCCGTACAGCCACTCCATATCGACGTTCAGAGACCTGCAAGGCGAACCGGAGACATTCAGAGCCACCAAGGCTAACGCTGTGTACGGAAAACCCCAAACAAATGAGAACACCCAGTGCCCTTCTTGCAGGGTTAGCGCTGAAGCCCAGAGCTCCTGGAGATCACCGTGTTCCCTGCACAGGACCAGCAACACCAGATCCCTGCTGGATCAGGGCCCAGGCACCCATGCAGCACTCTGGGCAAATGCGCTCACACCTTTGGGTACTGTAAGGAAGAGAGAGGTGTCTTTGCTGCCCCTTCTTTCCCAGCACTTAACTTGCACATTCTAATCCTGCTTAAAAGTGTTTTTTTGGAAGCAAAAGGCTTTTGTAAGGAGTTGCTGGCAGAGCTGTAAGCGTCTGCTTGCTGTAACAAATGTGCTGACAGAGCCATAGGGATTGAGTCGCCAGGGTAATGTTATAATAGAATTTTCACTCCAGCCGTCATGGGCAAAGAGATTTGAAGCTTTTTCTCCCCTGAAATGCTTCCAGCTGCTTGCCATTTTAGGAATGAGCTAGTGAGAAGCTATGCACACAAAACCTTAACCTGTGAGATACCAAGCAAAAAATATGTTGAAGCAAGAGCATCAGGCTTTGCTGAACTTCAGCGCTTTAAGCCAGGCACAGGGATTGCCAGGGGCTGCTCTCCACACCCTGCCCGTCTCCTCCCACCCTCCAAGTACCAAGGGACAGTTACTGGTGAGTAAATCAGACCTTGAAATGGGCCAGGGAACCTCAGCGACTAGTAGAGATGCATTTGCCAGTTTTACAGGCAACTGCAGTGCTCAGTTCACTCAGATTTTCCAGGGATTGGGCTGAAAAGCATGAGCTCATCCCTCACACACCCGAGGAGCCTTCTGCAGCTTGCAACAGGTATCGGACAACTGCGAGAGCCCCTGCCACAGCCAGGGACTGTGGGGACAGGGCAGGGGGAGCAGTGCTTGCAGCAGTGCTACTAACAAAGAAGCTGCCGCCTGTCCCTAGGGCAGTATCAGGACAATTGAAATTCCCCATCCATGTGTGTCCTCCCATGTGCCCGCAGGTACCAAGCGGTTTGGCACAGGACAGCTCAGGTTTGGATGTTCAGCTGCAGCCAGGCTGTGCAAGGACATCCATTGCCAAGCCCAGGCTCCGTGTCCCCAGCAACCTCTGCCCTTGTCCTTCCCTGCCCCTCCCAAGCCAGATGCCCCTCAGACCTGTTGATAAACAGAGCTATTCCTGAAAAATTGCATCAGGAACAGTTTAGGGAGCAACTTTTATCTACAAAATTGAGAACACGATGACCGTGATGACCGCTGGCAGAGAAGGATGTGTGGGGAACATAGATAAGCAATCAGCAGAACCAGCCTGCCCAGAGCTCAGGCTGCAGATCTGCCTTCCCTGCATGGGCCAGGATGCCCACAAGCTGCAAGGGACAGAGCTGTCACCACACTCGTATCTCCATAAAAAAAGAGACCCCCAGCCTCCCCCCATGCATGGCCCCCACTCCTGCACAGGAAAGGGTCCCAGAGCCCCTGGGTTCCACTGGGCCCCATTTACAGCAATCCTCGAGTCTGTTCAGCACCCAGGAAGAGAGAGGAACAGCCGTACCTGTTGTTAGGGACAAAGAGCTTAAACTCTCGCACATGGGAAGCATCCTTGGAGAGGATGATGTGACCTGTGAACTGGCCTGGGGAAAACCAGAAGGGGAAGTCTGGTGGCTCGTTCAGCTGAAACTCAGCGTGGATCCTGAAATGAGAAAGGAGACATCAGCTGCAGTGCCGGGAGGACAGAATGGATCATGCATTGCAGATGACAGCAGGGAGAAGTTATCTCCAGGCACCAGAAATTACGAAGCTAAACTGGGGCAGAGGTTCAGTTCAAAAAGCTTTTCATGTCACACAATGAAGAGGATAAAAGACTGGAGCAGATCCCCTGGGTCAGGATCATCCCCGATATTGATGCCTTTTGGAACTGGGCAGGAAATGTCCGTGCAGGAAGGATAAATAACATCATAATTCCTTGAAACACAGGAACAGACTAAGACCCGCTCAGCCACCCTCTCAGCTTGATCAGGCAAATAAAACCTGTGTGTAACAGTCCCAGGAAAACAAGAGAACAATTCCCCAGGCTCCCCCTTGGAAAGGCACTCCACCCCCTGGTTAACCAAAATTGAAAAGATTTCTTGTTAATCAGACTCTCCCCTTTCAGCCAGGGATAGCTCCAAACCAAAGGTGATGGAGAATAGCTGCTGTCCGGCATCTGGGCAACGGTCCCTGCCTCACCAGGGCCTTGGTGACACTGGGAGCACAGGTGTGCTCTTCGGGTGTCACCAAAGCATCACACACAGGCAAGAGCTGGCTGTGAACCACCCGCTTCCCCCAACTGCCTCGCCTCCCTCCTAGCCAGGACACATCTCATCTTGCTTGGGAACACAACTGCGCAGGCAGTGACACATGTGCTCTCTGCCACAGGCTCACAGCAGCCTTCTCCACTCCCCTGAGATACGGAATAAATTCAGAAGTGCCCCCAAGCCCCCCTCTAGCACCCCGGGCCCATGGCCTTACCTGAATGCTATGGTGTAGTAGAAGGTGCTGATGGCTTGGATGCAGGCCACAGCTCCCTGGGGAGCAAAGCGGGTTTTGACAAAGGGGCGTGGGTGGAACATGCTCAAAAGCTTGTGGATTATGATCTAGAGAAAGAATTGCAAGAGAGCAAAAATGAGAACAGTTCTGCCAGGGCAGGTCAGCTGCAGCTCCAAAGTGACTCCCCTCCAGATCATGAAAACAAGAGAACGGCTGTGACTTAAAAATCAGCTCGGAGACCTACGTAATCGCAAAACAAGGAGATAAAGCAAGAGACTGCTTTTAAAAATAAATCCACCTGCCACGCTTTTTATGCTATTCCCATTGCTTGCAAGTTTCCATCATCCCAGTCGGTTAAATGTCTGAGTACGGTAAACTGATCTACGAGGCTGCCTCCATCAATACTACTTAAGACTTTGAACGAGTGGGCATGCAATCAATAAACACACCAGGCTGCGGAGGTATATCAGCTATGTGATCGCTAACACCTACCCGGGCACCCAGGGGGAGAGCGATACACACGCCTGGCTTTACAAACTGTGTATACACATCGTTTCACTTGTCAATGAAACGCTCACCGCTGGGGTAGCACTCGGCAGCTGCTCCACAAGGCACGATCACTTCATACCAGTGCTTTCTGAACAACCCTCTCCCCTCCCCGTCCAGGAGAGACCAGACAAAAAACCCAAACACTTAAACAAAGCAAGACGAAATTGCTCAAGTGGCTTCATCTGGCCATGACAGAGACCCAGAGCTTTTGCCTGCTTTCAGTTTTATCTCCAATTTAGGAGACGGTGCTCCTGCCTGTATGCTGCAGCCTTTTTGCTCCCTTAGAAAGTCCAGGGAGACATAACGCAATAGCCTTGTCTGCTGTAGGGACTCCTGCGATTCATCTGGGCTATAAGGCAGAACATTTACACAAACTATCTCCCTGCTACAGAGAAATTGAGTTTCATATCTCACCTCTTTGCCCTTGGGAGGTGGAGGGTAAAATCTGTTGTTGGAAAGATAGCCAGTGAAGATGTTCAATTCACTAGGAATTATCCACCACGGATCCCCAAGATCCAGTTTATTCTTTGGAGGAAGAAAGGCTTTGAACTGCCTGGCAAGCATTGTGCTCATAGGGGCTGCTGGGGCAGTCCAATTCCTCAGCCCAGACAGAGCGACGTGAGAAATCTGTGAACAAAAGACACTATCAGAGCCTAGCCCAGACTCTTCAAACGTGCAGTAGTGCTGATGGATGTAAGCAGGCTTTGGAGAAGGGGGGGAAAAATATACCATGTTTTAAATTCTTCCTGCCACCCCAGGCACCACCAGGTAGTTCTGTCAACTTTCAGTTACGTGAGTAATAGGAAAGGGGAGAGAGGGGAACACCCCATGTAACAGCACCGCTTTTGGAATTAGCTCCAGGACAGCCACCTCTCATCTCTGCCTCGAGCTGCCCAGGAAGGGCCCGTTAATTGGGGCACAGTGCTGCTGAGTGCACTGAGAACAACGAAACGCTGCAGCAAGCAGTGAGCTTGCTCATCAAAGCAAATCCCACGGGCTCGAGTGAGACCATCTTCCCCTCCCAACATGCTAGCCCTTATTCCAGCTGATGTGACCAGCCCACAGGACGTGTTTATAGCAGAATTTCTGGCCACACACATCCTGCACGATACCTACTCCCAAGAAACCATCTTTGCTCTTCGTCATTGTTTCCATGACCAAAGGCTGGAATTTTGCCACAATGGACAACGTCTCCCCGCTTGCATCAGGCGTCTCCTCCTCTTCAAATTCTGAGATGGGAGCAACCCCTAGACAAAGACACAGAAATTTAAGCAGCTGTTTCCCCTCCCTCTCCTTTTAAGCAATTGTAAAATAATTACACATTTATCCCGGCAAATCCAGGAGGACCTGGGAGCTTCCCACCCCTCCCTATGCTGTATGCAGCGGCAGAACCCAGACCCACCCCAGAGACCAGCTTTGCTGCAGGAATTAAAGGGGAGCCCTCCTTTCAGCGGACGACTCTCTAACCCCCACAGCTCTGTTAAGCAGTCTCGTGTCACCTCGGGGGGATCAGAACACGCACTTCAGCCAATTCATTACAGCTCGAGCAGACAACTGTCTGTATTTCCACTGCAGCGTAAGCCCTCCTGTACATTATAATCTCCACGCTTCTTCCTGCTTGGCACCACCAAGAGACATTTGCCGCATGCCGACAGTCTCCAAACATCATCTCTCACAACTGCTATCGACCACTACAGCCAGAGGAGCGTATGAATGAAACCCTGCGACTCACTAATAGTTTTGGCCAAGCCTGGGATGAGCTGTAGTTGTTGCATTCACCCATCCCAAATCCCCTTTAAGCACTAGACAAAGTAACTTCTGCACTTTGCTAGTCCAGCAATGGGATCTTCAGTCTTATAAAAACTCTACTTTGTGAAAGTGATGGCTAGTGCTTAAGCCTTTTCAAAACACGGAAAGCTCAGCAGCCTCTCTTCATGTAAATAAGACCCAAAACAGCACCCAGAAAAAAAAAAAGAGACATGAATAAAAACTGCGGAGTGCATTATCTTCAGCTTTTACTCGGTCTCTGCAGAGAGAGCTCTGCAAGGCAGACAGCTACCTACCCGTCAGCTTCTCAGCTATCGGCTTGAACTCTTCCGGGCTGAGGTACAAATCATTGTTTGTGTCCAGAGAAGAAAAGAGAAACAGCCCCTCACTTCCCAAAGACTTCAGTGCCAGCTCCTAGTTGGGGAAGAAGAGGTGAGATTTCATTCCAAGCTCTCGCAGAAACACACTCCCGCCACTCTCAGCTTCAGAGTTAATTTGCATTCTTTCCAGCCCACAACCAAAGCCATTAAATCGAAAGATTTAACGCCCCTTGGCAGGATTTTGTGCTATTTACAACAGGGATCGGTGTCCAGGAACCATTGGCATGAGCGTGTTAAAACTACATCTGGCCGAGTAATTCAAACTGAATCATTTGCTCAGACTCAGCCTCAAAGTCTTTTGTTAGAAAAATTCCCAACTTTTTCCAGATGGTTAGTCCTGAACCTCCAGAAATTCTGGGCACCCGGATATTGTGATTTCTGTAATTAACCGATGTGCAGTGAAACAAAGGCAGTCAAAGACAAAACTCCCCACATTACAAAAACACAAAGGAAATGAGCCGAGCCCTTGCATCTCTACAGAAAACAACTTAAACCTGTGCTGAGATCCACACCAACGTTACTGTGCACAACTGCCATGCTCTTGGCTGCTCTCCAAGTCTCCAGCCTCCGGACAGGAGGCATCCCAGCCCCTCGCTCCGTGGGGAGCACTGCCTACCCATCCTGCCATACATCGGGGAGCCATAAATCCCACAGTCTCCTCCAGAAACATCTGCACAATCCCAGCCATCCTGTGCCTCAGTTTCTCCCTCTGCAAAGCCCACCCAGTGGAAACCACCACTGAAACCGTCTCCCTTAGAGCAGCCTCAGAAAGGCTCTAGATTCTTCTCGTCATTTCCACTCGCAGCACTCAGCACTGAAGGGAAGGGGACAACTTGTCGGCAGAAGAAGAGAGCTCCAGGTCGGTGTGAGAGGAAGAGGGAGACATAACCAGTCAGACAAACCACATCACCGCCAGCCAGCCTGCGGCGCATCCCCTCTGACCCACCGTTTGGGGCAGCGCCTCCTGCCACCCCAGTAACAGCCTGAAGCTGCAAGGATAAATACTCTGTATTCTGCTCTTTAACCGTGTTTATTCTCCATCGCCTGCAGCACCATTACCATCCCCAGAGCTCCTGAACTAGTTTATTTTCCATCTGTTGCCTGCCAGCCTGAAGCAGCACTAATGCAGCCTGGAAGGCTTCGCTTCCATCAACTGCAGCAACAGAAGCGCTTAAGAGCCTTCCGGGGCAGTTTCGGGACAGAGACAGACAGAAATAAAGGCCCTGGAATACAAACCAGAGATCTGGATGCAGACAGGGCTGAGGGAAGATGAGGAGGGGAGCACGCAGGAACGACACAGCTGAAAAAAGGCACGGAGGAACAAGATGGTTGGGTATCTACGCACAGGAACAACCCACTCTGGACTGCCCACGTTCTTGGGGCCAAAGCTGTGCCTTTGTTCCCCAAATGAACGGGGACACGCATTCTTGGCCCTATAAGTAGATAACAACATTTTCTAGAGGAACTGCCCTGTTCCCTGACAGCCAGGTGCCCCTCTAGTCTCCAGATCTTGCTCATGCACGGCACGTAACGCATTAACCTCGTCAGGGCCCGTGCGATCGCTCACTGCCTGGGAGCCGGCTGACGGCGCAGGGAAGCGTGCGGGAGCGCAGGATGGTGTCCTCCTCCGCAGAGGAGGCTGTCCTGGATGCGCGCTGAGCTCTGAAGAGACGGTCCATTTCCTAGTCCTCCCTACAGCGAGCGCATCGGCGATTCCCTGCTGATGGCGATTCCCTGCTGATGAATCTTTTAGAGTCTCTCTTTGCACTTCACAGACGCGGACCTCAAGGGATGGGAGGCAAACGAGCGACAAAGTTTTTAGTTGGTTAGACTGCCTGCTGGTGTACTAGGAAAAAGTGACGATTGTTTCCTTAACAGGGCTGGAGGCAGAAAGGGAACCAGTTATGCCCCACATGTACAGACAAACATCTCTGACAGCATCTGGGACAGCAGGACGCAAAGGGGGGAACACAAGAGCCTGGTGTCGGATGTTAGCATCCACAAATGAATCCACAGCCCCCAACTGAGAGCATGCTCCCGTCCCCTCAACCTGCATTTTCACATTGGTTAAGCACTGAAAGCCCACCAGCTGCAGGACCACCAGATAATTATTCTTACAACTGCAACTGGCCGGAAATACGGTAACTTCACTGTCAGGCAAAGTCTGTGCGTACGCACATCTCGCATGCATGCCAGCAGCCGGCTGAATGCAGCCTCCCCGCTAACAGGACTGGTGCCGGGCTCCTGCCCGCTCCAGGCGACGCTGCCCGCCCCAGAGCCGGTTCAAACAGCCGCTTCCCCAGCAAAGGCGTGCTCCAGGCAGCCCTGCACAGCTCTGCACGGCCCTGCAGGGCAGACCGCTCCCTTCGGAAACATTCATTTCACAAAGCGCAGCAGCTCGGTGGCAGCGTTGCGTGAGCCCCTCCGCACAGCCCCACCCACACCGGGACCGCAGGAAGCGCCCACCGGGCCAGAGATAAGACCCCAACCACGGAGGAACAAAGACGTCTGCAGAGCACACGGCAGGCCTGCTGCGCTCAGTCAAAAGGGATGACAAAAATTATGTTTAAAAGGGGAGAGAGATGTCAGGGCTTGGCCTTTTGCTTTCTGATAACACTCACGTTAAAGAAAGCTCTCCAGGGATTGCGGTTTTTTTCTTTCCTCTTTCTAATCTGAGATGGTAAGAAATAAAAAGTTTCCCTGCTCGTGCCAGAGGAGCAAGACTGAGCTTTTTCAGTCTTTTTGTAGAGTAGGAGAGTTGTGGTTTTCACAAAGAGTTTTCTTCTCCCACCTGCTTGTGGGTTGTTTAGCTAAATAAACATTTCCATAGAAAGAGACAAGACATATGCTTTAAACAAGACAAGGAAAAATAAAACCTTGGGCAGTTCCCATTTTGTTCTCCTCTCCAGCAATGCCCAGTCACAGCGTCCTCTAGAAAAAAGAAAACCTCCAGAAGACCTGGCTTCGTGTCAGGCAGGGCTGAGATCCTCTCACCAGCCTGTGAAGGACTGTCCTGACCCTTCCGTCCCTGCCGGCAGAATTCTTCTAATTAACTGCTTTGAGCCATTTTCCCGTTTTTTGCAATGCAAGAAGAGACAAAGAGAAGAGGCATCCTTTAAAAACACTTGTCTTTTTACTCTAGGAATATCAAGAACAAGAAGTCTGCTCTTCTCTGCCAACCTTTAGATGTTCAAGGATGCGCGCTGAAGCAAAGAGTCCGGGGAGTACAATCTTTCACAAAGGTGTGCTTTATCCAAAGCCCGCAGCAGTCCTTTGAATTATACGGACGACAATCAAAACCAATGTCAATCAGCCCAATTTAAAAAAAAACAAAACACCTCAGAACAATAAAAAACCTAAAAAAACCTCTTCCTGTTTTTCAGCTTACGCCCTCCATTCTTTCACTGCTTCTACAGCCAGGGCACGCAAGACCTGCTTTCTAGTATGAAAAAATCCCACAAACATCTGAGAGTTTTGAACCTTTTTTTACAGGGAATAAAGCAGGAAGGAAAGACACCGTCAGAGGCCACGGCGAGAGGGGCTGCAAAGTGTTACGGCAAGAGCAGGGCCGGAGTTGCTCCCCAGCTCTTCTCTCGGGAGCAGCTGGGCTCAAGGGCACGGTCACTGCTGCTGGCTGGTGGTCACCACAGCTCTGTGGGTGTTTCAGACGGGTGGTGGCCACCACAATCTCTGTGACCACCACAATCTCTGTGGCCACCTCAAGCCTGCTATCTAGCACAGCTCGACAAAACCTCAGCCTGGCAGTGGCTACCTCAAGCCCACAGCCACTGGTGTGTGGTGAGTTCCACAGCTCAATGGTCACCTCAGCCTGGTGGCCACCTCAACCCAGTAGCCATCGAAGCGTGGCAGTCACCTCAGCCTGGCGATAGCTACCTCAGCCCCTGTGGCCACCTCAATCCCAGTGGCCATTGATGTCTGGCAGTTACCTCAATCCCAGTGGCCACCAATACCTGGCGGTCACCTCAAGCCCAGTAGTGGTCACTTCAACACCCAGTGGCCACCTCAACCCCCATGGCCACCAATGCCTGGTGGTCACCTCAGCCCAGCAGTGGTCACTTCAACACCCAGCGGTCACCAATGCCTGGTGGTCACCTCAAGCCCAGTGGCCACTGATGCATGGTGGTCACCTCAATGCTTGTGGCCACTGATACCTGGCAGTCACCTCAGCCCCAGTGGCCAACAATGCCTGGGAATCACCTCAGCCTGGCCACAGCAACCTCAGCCCCAGTGGCCACCTCAATCCCCATGGCCACCAATGCCTGGCAGTCACCTCAACCCAGCAATGGCCACCTCACTCCCAAGGGGCCACCAATACCTGGCAGTCACCTCAGCCTGGCCACAGCCACCTCAGCCCCAGTGGCCACTGGATGCCTGGTGGTCAATCACCTCAACCTTGGTGCCCACCTCAACCCTGGTGCCTACCTCAACCCTGGTGGCCACTGATGCCTGGTGGTGACGTCAAGCCCTGTGACCACAACTACTGGGTGGTCACCTCAGCCTGGCCACAGCCACCACATCCCCAGTGGCCACCTCAGTGCCGATGGCCACCAATGCCTGGCGGTCACCTCAACTCAGCAATGACCACCTCACCCCCAGTGGCCACAAATGCCTGGCAGTCACCTCATCCTGGCCACAGCCACCTCAGCTCCAGTGGCCACTGATACCTGGTGGTCACCTCAACCCTGGTGGCCAC
>NW_010136390.1:0-552 GCF_000699245.1 Pterocles gutturalis | reverse complement strand
TATCCCCGCCCTACCTACCCCCAACCCCAGTGGCCACTGATACCTGGTGGTCACCTCAACCCCTGTGACCACGACTGGTGGGTGGTCACCTCTGCGTGGCCACAGCCATCTCAACCCCAGTGGCCACTGATACCTGGTGGTCACCTCAACCCCTGTGACCACGACTGGTGGGTGGTCACCTCTGCGTGGCCACAGCCATCTCAACCCCAGTGGCCACTGATACCTGGTGGTCACCTCAACCCCTGTGACCACGACTGGTGGGTGGTCACCTCTGCGTGGCCACAGCCATCTCAACCCCAGTGGCCACTGATACCTGGTGGTCACCTCAACCCCTGTGACCACGACTGGTGGGTGGTCACCTCTGCGTGGCCACAGCCATCTCAACCCCAGTGGCCACTGATGCATGGTGGTCACACTCAACCCTGGTGGCCACCGACGCCTGGCAGTCACCTCAGCCCCCGTGGCCACTAATGCCTGGCAGTCACCTCAGTCCCAGTGGCCACCACTGCTGGGTGGTCACCTCAGCCCCAGTGGCCACCATTGCCCGGGGAT
>NW_010136389.1:0-16359 GCF_000699245.1 Pterocles gutturalis | reverse complement strand
TTTAATTACCTTTTTTTTTTTTTTTTTTTAAGACCATCTCCTTCCGTTTACCTTGGTTGGACCACAGGGCAGTGACTCATGAGATGAGGCACCAGAACGGTGCCAGCTCCAGGACGAGGTTCCATGGTTGATGACTATGTGCACGCTTGAACCTGGCTGATCCAGGTTTCTTAGGGCTTTCCCTGGGCTCTTCATGCATGTGGAGGCTCTTGAGCACTGGTGAATTATATTCCTGCTATGTCTATAGAGGGGGACTAGGAACTATCAGGCTATTTGTTGGGTTGGGTTTTTTTGGGTTTTTTTTGATAGGCGATATACCTAGTGGGTTTTGTTTACAGCAGCTGCTCTCAGAAGCTCTGATTTTTTTTTGAAGCTTGGGTATGGATTTATCGGACTAGACACTCCGTGTTTTAGCTGTGCTGTTCCCTGCCCTGCAATCTCTGCCACTTCAGAGAAGCTGAGCGGGTCCAGAGCCCATTCATTACTTCGATGAGAGCCCTGAAAGAACAAATTCAGGCTGACTTGGGAAATTCTGCAGGTTTTGGGTTGTTTGTTTTTTTCTGGTTGTCTGTGCTGGGTCTGCACCATAGCAAGAGGAATCATTGCTGGTGGGAGGGCTGTGCTGGTTGGGAGGCAGAGAGGCAGCATGAGTGCTCCGTGGTGCTTCTCGAGAGCTGCTGCGGTGCTGTGCTGCTGTTGGAAGGAGGCTGGAGCACAGGAGCAGCGACCCGTGTCTCAGCTGTGCTCCGATGCTGGTTTGCGTGCGCCTCGTCCAATGCTAACACGAGATAATGCGATTTAGGCTTTCATCGCGGTTGGAGCGGAGGCTCTCTGTCTTGCACGTGTTGTGAGTTACGCACGTGGACTGTTGCTGCAGCCCAGATGAGGCATGGGAATACGTTATTCCTCGGCTGCTTTGATGCTGGATTGAGTCCTGCGAGTACCAGAGTCTTTCCAGTGGGACGTGCTGGTCCCTGCCTCGCTCCTCAGCCCTGCCACCAGCTGAAAAAATCATTGATGCTCCAGGGGGGAGGCAGTGGCTCACTGATGGGACAAAAAAAAAAAATAGGCTGAGAAGTGCACAGACCCTTTTCTGGTCCCATGGTTGCAGTGGATGCTGTGGTCCCGTCCCTCTCAGGACTGAGCTCGAAGAGATGAAGAACATAGCGGGGAATAAAGAGGTAACCTTACTGCTGCAGATTATCCTGACTGTGCCCCCATCTTAGTGCTTGGTTTTTAGAGAAAGCTTTTTTAAAGTGCATGTTATAAACTTTTAAAGTCCTTCTTAATCCTTGCTCTCATTCTTCCATGTGTTTCTTGTGCTGAATGAAATGGAGCAGATGAAGCAATACTTTATTCATTAGTGTCAGAACTGCATCGTCCACAGGCTCTTATAAAACAACAGCTAGTGAAAATGAACTTGCAGCTCCAGGCCTCTTTGTGGTGGCTTTGCTACCTTCTACGCGAGAGCATTTAAAGCCCAAACAGAGCCCCTAGACGCCGCAGAACTAGCGAGAAGGCGGGGGTCCCTCATTAAGGGGTAGCTGCAAACCAGTTCGGAGCAGCCTTTCGGAAGCCTCCATTGATTTCTCTCTAATGACATCCTCTTCCCTGTTGGTTAAGAACCAAGTGAAACCAGTTGGAAACCAGTGGTGGTTCTCATTTGTGTAACAGCGGATTTGAACTGCCCCAAGCAAGCTGAGCTGTGTTGAAGAGCCGTGAGACCAAGCTGGTGTTGTTTGTGCCTGGGCAGCATCCCTCTGCTCGATAGGTTATGAGTTACGGAGATGTGGAGGTGTGCTCAGTTATCCACAGCATGGGGACTGGTGTCAGGACTTGTGATTCTCACCAGTGTAAATAAACTGGCCCTGGGTGAGTCCGACTATTTTGATTGCAGTCATCCCAAAAAGTTGTTACTGCTTGGGCTGGATAATAGCATCAGCATCTGCCTTTTTTTTTTTTTTTTTTTTTTTTTTTTGTGGTCTTCACCGCTTGTCCTTTTTTTTTTTTTTTTTTTTTTTTTTTGGTAGAGACAAATACATACATCTGTGCTCTTGGCTTTGCTCTCAGGATGAACATTTTTCTTTTTTGAAATACCACCTCAGATAATGGCACCGGGGAAAATGCAACATAAACCAGGTGCATAAAAACTCTTATTGAAGCAGTACACTTACCCGTAGTTCACAAAATGTCAAGTCAAGCCACCAGGTTCTATTAACAATTCTGACTGCATTTTGTTAGAATTACAAATATTAAACTTCCACAGGCTCTGGAACACATTGCCTCTTATTTGGGAAGTACTTGAAGTAGTGCCTAGCCTTGTTTTTCATTCTGGTGAGTGAGCTCTTATTTTCTCTGTTATTTGGTATCATAAAGCAAACATTACACTCCCCAGCAGGTAGATTTTTAATTTTTTCTGCCATGCCTATTTTTTTCCTCATTTTCTTTTCCTCCTGTCTGTCTGTTCTTCCAAGATACTATATTTAATTTTTCCACTTCATTATTTCAGACATTGAATAGTGATTCATCTTTGCAGTGTCCTGTTCTGTGAACCACAATAGTTTGAGCAGAATAAAGAAAAAAGGCGAAAAAGGGAAGGAAAAAAGAGAAAAAAAACGACAGTTGTGACATACGCTGGAATGGAAAGAAGCCATCTTTTTATAACTCGAATTGCAAACATCTGTCATCAACTATATCAAACCTACTTGTAGGAAGATAATGTTTGTCCTGTATATAGTTTTAAAGGGCTGTGGTGCCCAATCAAAGCAAGAGAGCAATGTAAATCAGAAATAGCTTGAATTCAAGCAGGCAGCACTTGTCCCTTTTATTTTAATCTGAAATTTTAACATTCTCCAGATGCTGGTCTGTTAAATAATAACAATTGTTGTACGACAGTTAACAGTCGAGTAATATTTTTTATTTTTTTGCCCATGTTCACCCAAGGCAGCTCTTCCATGCCCTGAAAACTAACTGTTATAATAAAGGTTTATACGTATATTTTTTTCCTTTTCTCTGCCTAAAGCTTTTTTTACTCTGCCAGACAGAGTACTGCTAAGTCAGAGCAACCAATAAATGTCTATTGGGTTATATTACAGGTTGGTCTAATAAAAGGTTAGAAGAATGAATGAGCAACTCTTGAAGCCACAGAAGCTGTACTTGTGGCCAAAGAGCAGGCTCTTCTGGCAGCAAACACTACACAATTACAAGTTGGACTAAATAGACAAGACCCGAAATGGTTGTTGCTGAGCAAAGTGTGTTGAGATGGATTGGACACGAGAGCTGAGGGTCGGTGAGCAGGGCTGAGAGTCCTGTTCTGCGCCGGGGAGGGTGGTTATGCAGAAGAGGATGAGTAGGGATCTGGTTGAGTTCCTAGTAAAGAGACATCACAGCCTAAAAGTTCCCCTTCTGTCTTCTTCTTTAAGGAGCACGCACACTGGAAAGTCGTAGCCGTAGAAGAACGTGCAAGCATGCTGGAGGAGCAGGATTGGGGATTTACACAAACTATTTGAGGAGCTGTGAAGTGCAAAAAGCTTGCGGGTCTTTTCCAACTCTTCAGTCCTGTGATGACAATGACTAAGGAAGGGTTTTGGTTTGGTCTAGACATGACCAAACCATAATGCGAAACCTGGTGTGAAGGACTGGCTGGTAGGAATCACACTCGCATGAGAACTGGCATTTGTTTCGCCAAGTCATGGAAGCAGCCCCTGACATGATGTTGGGAGGAGAGGGGGCCCTCAAGAGTAGGAAAATGGCATGAGAACAGTACTGGTAAACACAGCCTTTCGAAAGTAGGTTTAATATAAGAAATTATAGAAGTTTGAAGTTTTTGTTATAAAAAGTGAATGTGATGAGGGTTAAATTCTAAGTGGAGACTGATGGTCTCGGAGGCTGGTGACCCCATCCTGAGCCATACCAGCTGGCAGCAGACCTGTTCTTTGTAATGGCATCAAGAAGGTCAACTTTCCTTAATGTTTTGCCCCGTGTGCTCCTCAGTGCAAGCTCCAAGTTTCCCATCTCCCCCGCTGGCCCCAACACGTAGGGGTCTTCTGCAAAGTCACAGGGCCAGGCTGTGGCTGTTCTGCCACACACATGAAGCACCTTGAGCATCCGTCCTGGTGCTTCTGTGGGACCACCGGGCAGGTACAGTTGGGTGCGTTTCCAGCTGCTTTCCTCATCCAGAGCAATTCAGCTCAGCTCTTTGCAGGGCCAGGTCACCTCTCAGCCCTTGAAGTGTCGTGATCAGCTTTGCAATGTGCTGTTGAGCTCTCCAAGGGAAGGCGCTAACCCGAGTTTTTTGCATGAGAGCGGAAAGGGATAATCATAGATCCTGGGCTGCTTCTCGGGAAGGGTAAGGGAAGGCGGGTTTCTCAATGAGGATCCATTAACACCGCTCCGGCTGACAGGCAGGGAAACACAGGAGGTAAAAGTCCATTCTTCTCCCTTCCCAGTCCCACGATTTGAAATGTTTGAAAGCACACTTCAGAAGCTGGGGAAGTAAAAGCCCCCGGTTGTGCCAGGAGACTCTGCAAAGGCCACGGCGAGCGAAGGGGCTGCAGAATGTTAATACAGTCCATCATTTTGTAACGAGCCCGATGTTCTTGTACGAGCCGTGTCAGGCTGTTGTCTGCACGCTGTCTTTGCTGATCACAGTAATCGGGTCATAAGAGAGGGAGAAGTAATAGCGTGTCTCTTAGCAACCAGCCCCAGGAGAAAGAGAAAATTACTCAAACAGACTATCCAGCCAGGGAAGTAGAAAGATGAAATTTTCTGAAAGTCTGTTGGAAAGTGCTCAGGGACATAATTCTTTTATGTGTGAGATCCTTATAGGCTGGATCCAATGAGATCAGACACTTTTTTGGTTTTTTTTTCTTGTAGTCTTCCTGGTAAACTTTTTATTTTTAATTGGCCTCGGAAAAACAGAAGGGGGAAAAAAAACCCCTCTGAAACAGAGGCATTTTAAAAAATAAGCGTCAGATTTTTGTATTAACTTTAACAATGCCAGGGAGAAGGGAGGGGGGGAGGTCAGCATGTCTCAGGCGGGAGGTGGGGGGAGCCTCTTATCTCCGCACGAGTGCTTTGCATGCTTCCCGTGTCAGCACCGGCCAAAGCACGTTGCTGTGTCTGCCGACGCCGCTGTGGCATGTACAAAACAAACTTGTTGGGTCTCCGTTGCATTGCACGGGGTGTCACGTCCCATGAGTGTCACGGACCGTGTGCCATGCTGATGGACAGCCTGGCAGAGAGCTGGACCCGACGTGCCCTCCCAGCAGCCGTGCCGGGACAGCCCCGCTGAGAGGTCAAATGGGGCAGGTACCGGTCGAGTTCATGCCAGCAGCCTTCCCGCTGTTACTCTGGTTTTCTGTCTTCTTCCAAGCGACTGGTTTGTGTAAGACATTCAGGGGAACATCTTTGAGGCCTTCTCAAAGACAGTTTGGCCAATGTTGGCCCGAGGGCTCAGAGGGGGGAGGGCAATGGTGGGGACAGTCTGGAAGTCATCGTAATAAACTTTGGCATTTGCGTTTTGTGCGTGGCAGGGCATGGAGACAAGCTCGTGTGCTCCTATCTTGTACTTCTAAAAGATTTTTATTTTTTTTTAATTCAGAAAGTTGCACTTCTGTGGTCAGCTAGTCTTACATCTTTCCCCATGGGGTATGCTGGCTGCATAGGGGAAGAGGAGCAAGTCTGGGATAGCTTGCCTGCCCTCGCTAAGCAAGAGCATAAATCCATGTGTTGAATGGAAAGGTGCATGCTCGAAGATGGTCGAGCCTCCCTCAGGTTTGCAGTTGCATCCTGAAATCTATTGCGGGAACAAAATGTTTCTGAAAACCTGGCTTAGCGCCTGGCTCTGAGGAGACATAAGGAAACCATTGCATACGTGGAGGGGAACAGCCACTTCTAGGTGACTGATCCACCTGCTGATCCTTGTCCTTCCTCTGCTTTTGTCTGCTCCGTGGTCCCAGGGCACGTCGAGGTTCTGCAAAGGGATCAGCTCATAGCTTGACTTCCACTGATGGGTTTACCTGCAGATTCATGTGGTTTGATGAAGGCTGCGACAATTCCCCCAAATTGGGATCCTGGGCAGTTGGGTAAAGGGTTCAGGCAGACCTCTGGGCTGCTGTGGTTGAGCTGTTGTTGGTACCTGTGTTCGCTCGAGTTGCTGTGTGCGTGGGCTTGGGTTCAGCCTGTGGATGGTGTTGCAGAAATGTTCCAGGAGAGAGTTGCTAAAGTTTTCAGAGACAAGGCTGACTTCAGCACCTTATCCTGGAAATAATCAGTAGAAGAGAGAAGAAAAACAACCTTGCAGCCGTACAGAATTAATAGCTTAGGAGCAACATCTACTACTGTCAGGCAAAAGTGAGATAAGGAACAATATTAATTGTAACTGCTTCCAAGCAAATCATAGAGGCTGCTGCTTTGCTGTCTTGTCATAAAGAAGAAAGACTTTCTTCCTTAAAAGTTTAGTAATTGAAGAGTTTCCTTGCTATTTTTGTGAGTGCCAGTAAGTGATGTTTCCTGGAAATTTTCCCCCAACCCTATAAATACCGCCCCAGGGCTTACAACGGTGACTCAGTTTGGGAAGTCAACGCCATGCACTTCCTCAACGCAGCCAGGCAGCTCCCCGGGCAGAGCGCACAACTTCTGCAAAACCATTAATTGGTTGTTAAACTGCAGTGCAATTAGGCTCCTTCTTGAAAAGTGAATTCCTGTTGCTCAAGCTTAGCTTCCTGTCATGTTAGAGATGAAGGCACAGGGGGCAGAGGAGGCTGAAGCACGGTTTGGGTCTGGAAAGTTGTAATTGGCATTTCAAGGTGCCACCTTTCCTCCCAGTAATGTGCTCATTAAATGACCCCAGCTGACAGATAGATGAGATGTTCCTAATTGCCACCCCTCACTCTCCTGGGACCAAGATTATCTCACAGATTTTGCTTTTGTAATTGGGTTCTTTTCTCCTTCCCATTAAATTTTTGACGTCGCTTTTGGTACCGACTGGGCACAAATAGAGCCATTTGTAATTCTTTGTCTGGTGCCCAAGGAGAAATAGGAGCTGGCTGACTGAATTCATTCTGCAAGTATTGATGGAAAATTGCACTGGGAGCTCAGGTCTGACACAGCTGTTTTATGTAAAAATGCATTTATAAAGACAAGAGGCAACACATGAAAGAAGTGCAAGCTGCGTAAAATCACAGCTGGCATGCATCTCCTCCAGTATCAGCGTGGACATGAGACCACGCAGTCATCACGGGAGACGTATGGGGTGTTGCAGTGTATTCCTCATCTTTTGCTTAGTCCATTCAGTGCCTTAGGTTTGGATTAAATTCATAATGCCATTTTCCTTGTTAACCTGTCCCTGCCGACAGTGGTCCTGCAGAGTTGGAGCCCGTAATCCTTCTCTACAGCAGAAAAAGCAGCCGGGTTTGTAACGTGAGAATACTTGAACGACTTCTGCTGGCACATCAGGTGCTCAGCTTGTGTGCGTAAAAACAGGACATGTGCCCTCGAGAGGGAGAAATGACCTTGAGGCAGCAGGAGGGGGTCAGGCTGGTGGATCTCCACCTTCCAGATCTCTAGGTTTCCTTCCGTTGTTCACTTCCCTCATTAGGGACAAGAGTCTTTTTGGGAGCTGCGGGAACGATTGGTTTGTCTGAGCCTGAAAACTCTTGGTGTTTGAAACCACGGTAGTAAATCGCTCTTGTTGGCCAGACAGAAAATAATTGAAACTTAACAGCTAATCCAAGGCAAGAGGTGTGATGCGTGATCACAGCCGAGCTCTTTGCCTACAATCCCAGTTGGACTTTTTAAACAAGTTGTTGCTGGTCCACCAGGTTTCCACTAGAAGCATATGGTGCTTTCCTGAGAGATTTCTGAGACAAGCTAAGGGAGGATCCGTTTGCCTTGGTATGCCTTCTCGTGGGGGAAGACTATCAATCCTTCTGTTTCTGGTGCACATTTAGAGCTGCCTGTTTGCATGTGTCCAAAAGCGCCTTTGCTAATGATCCCTTTTGCCCCAGCGAGAATGTGTTGTGTAACTGTGGTAGGGAAACAAATAAAAGAGAAATATGGTAGTAGGATAACTATTTTGAGAGATGAGCTTTCACTTGGCACGTTGGTTTTCCCAAGAGATACAGCACATTCAATACCTTGTGTAAGTTGACCATCCAGTATGGCATGGGTCTCTGGAGCGGGAATATTCCATTTTAAGAATCTGTTGGGTAGGACACACGTTTGATGGACACCGCCAACTATTTAAACATTATGAATTCCACCTGTGAAACTGGAGGCGGAGGTAACACAAGTTGTAAAATCTGGGCCTAAATGTCAGGGCCTAAAGGTCACATTTCGTCGGTGGAAAGTGCAGTTGTCACCAGAAACGTGAGGCTGCAGGAAGGGAATTGTGAAGCTCCGTTTGATCTCCTAGTACCTCACCAAGTATGCTTAGTTTACACCAAGCCAGAGATTGTTTTTTTTCTAACAAACCTGACCAGCAAATGTGGTTCTGATTTTAGGATTTAAACTCCCATTTTCTTGTTTATTTTTTTTTCCCCATGATCCAAGAGTGGTGATGAAGGTTTTGGGCATTCGGTCGGTGACAGGGATGGAGCTGAAATCGGAGCTGTCTCTTGTCGCAGTTCTGGCTCTGTCATGCCCAGAGTAATGAAAGCTCTTTATGAGAGGAGCCAGAAAACTCATGAGGCATCAGAAGAAGCAGAAAGATGCATCTTATTTTTATAAGCATTTAATTGCGAAATCTTTTGGCTACTTAGAAAAATGATTAGTCAAGTCTATTGGAAGGCAGCAAATGTCAGTTTGTGGGGACTAGGGGAGGTTTGATCATCTCTGATTTCTTACCTTCTTGTTTTTCCTTCTCCTCCATTGGAAACGGTAAATGATTAAAATGAGGGTGTGTTTTGAAAAGAAGATTTCTAAAGAGAGCTTGGAGGACTCTGTCCCTGTTTGTTAATGATTTCATATGGGATAATCACTATTTGTGAGTGGCCAAGAAACAACAAAGCATGTGTTTGCTGATCCCAAAATTTCAGCATGCTGTTGGAGAATGAAATCTGGGTTTTGTCTGGTTGTCCCTCGTTCATCGGTACCGCAGGTCACATTTCCCTCTGACACTTGCGCAGCCCAGTTGCTGCTAAGCTAGGTCAGCGGTGGCTCCTCTGAGGGGATTTACATCAATACAGCTGTCTGGACCTTGCCAATACATTTGTTATTTACACACAAGGAAGACCTGAAGCCAGATCCTTCTTATCAGGGCTGGCCCAGTTGAGCTGAGAAAAGGCATAGCCTGCAAAGAAAAAAACACTTCCAGCTTTAGCCAGTAGCTCCAGTTCTTATTGTGAATCATCTGCACCAGGATGCAGATGTGTTTACTGTGAAAATGCCAATTTTATATCATCGTATCGATGTAATTTTTTTATATTTGTTGGAAAATAGGAGAATGGAGTATTCTGTCTTTGATTAAATATTTTCCTGTTGGGGCTTGGAAACTGTGTCCCGACAGGCTTATTCACATGCTGTACTTCAGCTGTGGGCTTATCTTAGTGGGGAGGGAGTTTATTGCACAGTTAGCTGGCACGCGGAGACTGGGGACTGGTGAAATCTCAGTTGAAGCTGAGTGTTTGCAGCTCTCGTGCGAGTTAGCAAGTGGAGCGAAGCTGTAAGCACTGCGTTATCTTCAGGTCACCCTCATAGCTCCGGTGAAAGTCGCCGATCACAATTTTGCCTCTTCCTAGTCATCATGGTGAGCTCCTAGAGCTAGGAAGGCATGCGTAGCCCTAGGGAGGTCCTCGCTGAGCTCCTCAGATCTTACCACCAGTAACGTGGTAGTTACGATGCCAATGGGTGGTGGATTTGTGTCAGTCAGCTGGCATACGGTCTGCACTGGGGGTCTGGGACATTGGTTTGAACGTAGTGGGTGAGACCTGATTCGTTTCTCATCAGTTTTACATTCTTCATCGGCATCGGTACCTGATGAGCGGAGCGCTGCTCCTCAGACTTCATTGACACGTTGTCTGTTGCCTGGTGTCTCATAAATCTCCCCGTGAAGCTCTAAGTAAACACCCCTGGGTGGAATCAACAGATCATCTTTGTGGCATTTCTTGTTATCTAAACAATAATTCATTAAAAATTTAATTATTCTCTTTCTCTGGAGAGGAAAAAAAGAGAACTGGCGCCTGCCTTTAAAGTTTCTGTCTTGTATTGTTTGGTGATTTTTTTTTTGTTTTGGAGGTTTTTTTATTTTATTTTATTTTGGAGGAAACCAAGTTGATAAACTGAAAGAAAAACATCTTATTACAAAAAGCTTGAGTGTTTCTGAGAACATTTAAACCAAGGATGACTAGAAATGACCTTTCCATCCTGGAGCAAACTTTGAGAGTATTTTCCCTTTGGCATTTCCAATGATAGACTTTCCATCTGGTCTTTGCTTAAAAGCTAAGATGCAGCTTGGTTTGGTTTTTTTTTTTTTTCACATTAAAACTCTGCATATTCTAAAATTAATCCTCTTGATCATTTCGCTTCAGGGAGAGGAGTGCAGAAACACTGGGAATATTTGCTTATTTTTAGCAACTCCATTCAGTCCTCCTGGCAGCAGATTCCTTTTGTCCCAAATCAAGCAGTGTCTGATTTGGAGGAACCGTAGATTTCCCTCTGCTTGAATTTGGGGAGATGATACCCCTCAGAGGAGATGTTAAAAGGGACTGAAGAGATGTCGCTGGTCCTGGTGGGGTGTGTGGTCTGGATCAGAGAGAGGGATCCATGGTTACATCAGCTACCCCTGGTGATACTGTCATTCCTCGTGCTGCAGATTCCCTGGTCCTGGCTTCCCATCCTGATTCCCCAAAGCTGAACGTGCAGGTGGGAAATCCTAGCAAATGAACGCTTTGGGGAAGAATTGGGGATCTCCTGAGATGGACCTGTGCAACCATTCAGCCTCATTTCGTCAGAATCTTTGGGAAAAGTACGTAAACTGATCCTTTTGCTGAGCAAAGCATTTCAACAAATGCCTGATTTGATACACGCTTTCCGCAGCCCCGTGGGACGTCACGTTTAAGCATGCGCTTGAACTTAAGCGTCTAACTGAGTCCGTGCTACACACGAGCACGTGCATTGATGGGGAACGTTTCTCTGGATCACGTGTAGGAACAGACACCAGATTTTTTTTTTTTAATTTTTCTTTGTTGTAACACTGGTCGCTACTGAATATGTTTTCTCCCTCTCTTTTTTCCTTCTTCATCCTTCTGTTCAACAAAGTTCTGCCAAAATATATACGGGTATGAGATGACTGGTAAGCCATCCATTCCTCGAACGTTGTTCTGGTGGGACCAGCAGAAAGTAAGCCTGGCAGTAAAGTCATGTTTCTATCAGAACTGCATAGGGGCCATGCACAGAAAACATGTTTTCTGGACATCAGGAGGGTTCTCCAGAAGAGCAGATGTTGTTTGGGGTTCTTGGCAGGTAGATGCTTTGTTGATCTGCAGGTTCTTCTGGTGACCAAATCTATTAGAACAATGGGAGGGAGAAAGGATGTGGCAAATAATGGAAGAGAACAATTCTGGCACATGTAGCTTCCTCTTCATAAAGCTGTTTTTCCCTTAAGGCAATATATCTTGCATCTTATGGGAAGAAAATCTTACAGTATAAAAGGAAGTCTGAACTGCTTACCAGTGAATTTAGAAGCCTAGAAGTTTGATTTCTTTTATGAAGAGATGATATGGGTCCTGTTCCGGTGTATTACGGAAGCTTTTTTAAGATGTGTCTCCAAAAGTAGGAGAACGATGGGAATCACTTCTTTAAAATAATATTTGTGTGTGGGTTATGGTAATATTCCTGGAACCTTAGGGGGTGTATGCTCAGTAAAATGAAGGTGTTCAGAGAAGGAAAGCAGCAGAGAGATGGTGTCTGTAGCCTGAGCGGCTCAGCAGGACAGAACGTGGGAGGACGGCTTCGTGTTCCTGGGGATGCCTGTGACGTGGGTGAGGGTGGTCTGAGGGCTGTCCTCACTTTGCTCTCCTACAGTAGCTCCCGAGGGGCTGTTCTGCCTCCAAGAATAGCTGGCACATTGCGGTGCTCTAATTACGCCTGTTTTCCTGCTGCATCTCCTGCACTGGGAGCAGCGTGCCTTCTGCAGCCGGTATTGCTCCCAGGCTGCCCGCCTGCAGGCTTGGCTCCCCTGCTGCACATTTACAATTCCTATAAAAAAAAAGCAAGGTCTCTCCAACAATCTTAAAACCTTTTAGCCTCTCCTCAGTACTCTTCTCTCTTCCTGTTCCCCTCAATTGAAGTAAAGGCATGGAGAGAGAGAGAGAGGGAAAGAAAGTGGGGTTGATTTTCTATGGGTAGCAGAAGTGGTGGAGTCCAGATAACTTCGGTGGGCGTATCCAAGTAAGGATATTATATGCAGACCCTAGCAAGCTGAAAAACAAGAAACAAACAATAAAAAAAAAAAAAAAGGTGGGGGGGAAGTGGCTAGGATCCCTTCTGAAGAATTTCTACATTTTCTGCAGAACACATAATCAAAGGGGATTTTTTTTTTAAATTTTTTTTTTATAAAGGCTAAATTGTGTACAGGCATGAAAAATTCAGCAGGGAATTTAAACCATTTCCAAACCACATGAAACATTAAACATTTCGCTCAAGAATGGTTTGAAGATGGTGTGCATCGTCCCAAGCTTCAAGCAGTCATCTGATTTTTCTCTTGGAAGTGTTAAATATATAGTAAAGGACAGCCAAAGTAGGTTTTATCTTCTTTCTCATGATGAGTGTGGAGCCACTGCCTTGAAAGATTTTGCTGCCTGACGGGACACACACCTTTGTTTCCCCATCTTGTCTAGGTGAGTTTAGCTGCAACGTTTTGAAGAACCAGGAGAGCCAATTTCGGTGTGGCAGTCCCAGCGTGCCATCCCGTGCTTGCGATCAGCTCTAGCCTGGGGCTCTTGTCTGAGTGGCTCTCAGATTAGCCTTTTAAATCCAGTGGAATTAAAGATTTTAATCAAGCAAGATGCTTGACGTGATGTATGGTCTGATAAGGATATAGAGTAAATCTCTCAGTCTCTTGAAAGCAGAGAATTCTGTTCCTTAAATGATCTTCAATATCCACATGTAGGTTTTGCCTAGGTGTGGTACTAGGTTTTAAAGTTAGGTTGTGCCTGTATTTTTAAATTTAAAATTCTTCCTTTGTGTACGGAGCTAAACACTGGCTAATTTCAGATCATTCTCAGGTGTGGTCTTGATTGCTTCTTGTTTTCTTGACAGCCTGTGTACCCAGACATGCCCAAGTTTTCTCTTTAAATAAGGTGGTTATTTGCTTGGGTGTCTTTCATCAAGGAAATCTGATTGTGATCGTTGAAACCATCTAGGAATGAGTTTTGCTTTTGCATGAAGGCGGTCACCTTGCATGACTGCATGCAGCAAGTCCTGCATTGCAGAATTGCAGTGTGAGTTTTCAAAACCTGCTGCTGCTTGCTTTCGATTAGCAAAGCTGGTGAGTGCTCTCCAAGGGAGGATGCTTCTCTTCTTCTCTAGGCAGACACTAGGGCTGTGACTCTCATGTTTGCTTTCCTGTGCCAGAGGTGATCCTCTAAGAAGATTCTTCACCCTTTAACATCTCCACAGGCACTCCCACCGGGGCAGAGTGTGCTTTCTCATTGTTACCGTGGTGGCAAGCAGCAGTGCAACCTTCCCATTATTTCACTTGGGACTGAAAAAAGGCAAGAGAGCAGAGACGGTTCTCAGCTCCAGGGCACCACTTTGGCCATGGGGGAGATCTCACCAGGGGCTGGATAGTGTTGATGGAACCAGTCTGCTACAGAGAGCACTGACCTTGAGCAGTGGGAGACAGGCCAGTCCAGAGCGGTTGGCCCAGAAGATGCTTCTCTCCTTGTTGTGATTCGTGAAGAAAGTGGAGTCATTGGCTCCGAAATTCTCAGAGCTCAGGGAAACTGGGCTAATAACCAGCTCTGATTGATGTAGGCTCCGTGAGTCATCATACAGCATATCAGGCAGCTATGTGCATTAAAATAATTTCTGAAAAAACCGCCTGCTTGGGCTCTCTCTGGCTCTTCACGCTTGCCAGTAGTGTCAGATTGGAAGTTGTTTTCCTTCCCACAGCATCTTCTTCCTGATGGAAGAGAAGGTGTATTCCTTCAAGCGCGTTGATGGAGGGGTTTTTTTTAGAAGGCGAGATGGACCATCAACCCTTCCCCTGTGCTGCTAAGCACACTCTCCTTCCCATTCCCTGCTCCAGGAATGTGCCTCTGGTAGCGTGGGGAGATGCGTAGGTCACAGTGAAAATGTGCGCATAGACCGTACGTGTATGTTCTCATAGAAGATTTATCCTCTTCTCCTGCTCCCTGAGCACACACTCAAACAGTATATCCCTTTTAATTGTTTTCTGAGAGGTTATTAATATTGCAGTGGGGATTTAGAATGAAGATCAATCATTACTCTGAACAGAATGGGTTTTCACTTCCCTGCAGCAGGACTGGAAAGGGAGTCAGGATGAAAGAAAAACGAGAGAGACTCCCCACCTAACCTAATTTAATTTTTTTGCCTAAAATTGTCCAAGTAGCAGGGAAAGCCAAACCAAAAGTCCAGCCTACGAACTGTAGCAATATGTTACTACAGTTTGTTATCTATTTTTTCCACAACATTTTATTTCAAGAATAAAATCTTTGGCTTTTCAAACAAAACCACAATCTTTGCAGAAGATTTTAATTTTCTTCCACATTTTTCCTTTTAACAATATCCACAAATACTTCAGTAATTCATTTTCTGTTAGTTAAAGAGAAAAGTTTGGATTCAATCTGAAAACAATCTCACCCAGGTTTCTCTACAGCAAATAGTTGACCCAGCTTTTGGTGTGGTATGTTTTACTGCAAGGGCACCCTCTCAGTTGTCCTGGGATGGTGCCAGATCCTGATACTTTTTCTCGGGAAGGAAGGCACCATATGCTGAGCAAAGTTACAGCAAAACTGCTGGTTTGATTGACAGCTTTCTCGGAATCGTCAGAAGCTTGAAACATGTGCTTGGATAACTACAATATCCCAGTCGTTCCTGTTGGGAACACAAGATGAAAGCCATGTGTCTCCCAAAACCAGCACAGGTGCCATGCTGCCACCTCTTATCCCTACCTCTGTTCTGAGAATAGGGAGTCCACCTGGGTCAGTTTAGGGAGTGAATTTTGTTGGGAAAAACCCCAATGAGACTGCTGTCATCATCAGCAAGTATTCCAAATCCTTGTGAGATGCCAAAACAGCTGCCTGAACTAGGTCCTCCCTCCTCAGAACCCAATGGAGCCCTAAGTCAGCCTGGAAACCAATCTAGAACCATAAAGTGAGCTAGAAGGAGCTCTAGAACCATGATGTGCTCTAGAATGATCTCTAGACCCACAAAGCTGTCTAGAGTGAGATCCAGAACAATGAAGTGATCTAGAATGAGTTCTAGAATCACCTCTATAACTGTGGAGTGATCCAGAATCAGCTCTAGAACCATAGAGTGATCTAGAATTTGCCCTGGAATGACATTGTGATCCAGGATGGTCTCTAGAACTATAAAGTCATCTATAGTGAGCTCTAGAATCATCTCTAAAACCGTGCAGTGATCTCGAATGGGCTCCAGCATCACCTCTAGAACCACAAAGCTATCTAGAATTACTTCGAGATGTGATCAAGAAAAGCGAGCTGGAACATGGTCTAGAACCATACTGTGATCTAGAACCTGATCTAGAACCAGCAAGCTGGCTAGGATGTAGTCTAGACCCATCAAGTGAGCTAGAAGCTAATGAAAATTAATGAATTTAATCAAAGAATAATGACCACAAACACATTTTCAGATGCACAGTACAACTTTAACGTGTGCCTCTGGAACAGATTATTGAGAAGTCCTTGGGTGTCTAACTCCCCCCATGGAAAACATCAGTAGTTTGGCATCAAAATACCTTTAAAAAACCCTCTTATCTGGACTTCTAGTGCTTCCACTTGATATTTCAAAATCGTTTGAAGGGAATAATTCTACTTGAAATTAATGACAATTTAGGGTACATTTTCACAGACGTGCAGGTATTCATTCTGCTTTCTCTATTATACAAGGTATAGTAGAGAGGATGTAGAGCACCTCCAGGTGGAATCTACCCAGGGAAAGGTACCCCATGCCCCCATTTTTTTTTTTTTTTCTTTTGATTATAATCCCATTTCTCTTCCATGGTCTAGCCAGATCATGTATGACATTTCTAGTAGGTACCAGTGAAAGGAACCAAACTTCCTCCACAAACTAACACCACCACCTCATATAAGTAAATATAAGTATAAATGTAAGTATAAATGTAAGTATAAATATAAATATAAATATAAATAT
>NW_010136388.1:28106-39478 GCF_000699245.1 Pterocles gutturalis | reverse complement strand
CAAATACAGACATTTTTATATAATGAGATGTTAATTCTTAAGCTTCTGTAGTACAATCTAAACAAAACACATGACTTAAATGTGTATCTCTCACCCTTACATCAGAGGGGTCACCCTTAGATCTCAGGTAAGACCCTTAGACAGTAAAGTCCCTGGGGCAGGCACAGCCGTGCTCTTGCTATGTAGTAGAAAACATCAGCTTTACAAGGCTGTTCTGCTTTGTGCTTTTGGTTGTATAAAAGAGGAGTAGAAGTAGGACTTTTTGTCTTTTATAGTAACACTTGTTGGATGGAGAGATGAAGGCTTTTGATGTGTCAGGCAGAGATAGGGTGAAGTGTCCCATTCTCAGGAAATGTGGTGTTTGTAATGTGGTTGCCTGTGAATGCTGGGGCCTGGAAAGGGTCCGCCTAGGATCCGTGCGTTTGGTGCTTCAGAGGTTCCCAGCAGTGGTGGCTGTGCCAAGTGTGACCTCCACAATCTGCTCCATGAACCTATATTGACTTACAGCATCTGCAGTTAAAAACTTGCTGATGTGCACATTGATCTGCCAGACACTTTGAGATTTCAGATGTTTTGGTCTGAAACCTTTGGGACCACTCATTCGACCAGGAGGGAGAATCTTTAAAAGGAACAACCTTTTAGAAAAAAAAAAATGTGGATGCGAATTAACAGGCTTGGGAAACAGCAGACTCTAGAATATGTCACTGCCAGTTTACTTCTACACTTGCAGATAAAGACAGTATTACACACACAAGCTACCTCAAGTTGTGGCTGCTTTTCTGAAAATGGTTTTAAGACCATACTTCATTTTTAGGAGAGAATTCTAAAATCAATCAATTATTTTTTTGGCAAGGGCCATGCTAGGGAAGGTTAAACAGCTGTCCTAGCTTGGCACAGACACACATAGGGCTGTATTTGCTCTGCAAACAGAGAGCTTCCATCTCCAGCCCCTGCTGTCTGGCACATTTCACATGTATTAATTCTACAACAAAAAAACCCAACAACAACAACAACAAAAAACCCATAACATGTACTTTGTTTTATTAAAGCAGATTTCTAATTAGCTACTGGCTGCTATTTTTCTCTTAGACATGCTTTTGGGAGATTAATGATAATGAAAAATTACTGAGTGCCTCTTTACCATGAAGAACATTCATTCCAATACTTTAGATCCAACACCATAACCCAAAACATACTGTTGGATGCTGTACTGCTTTCAAGTATAATCCCCATCTCTATTTTGGGGGAAGGGAGGGTTAGTGTTTCTGTATGGCCACATCTGCTTTGATTCATATGTACTTTCTGGTGTGCTTTCAGCTGTTCAGTTAACTTGCCTTCTATTCCACAAAGTGAACAGTTTATAAGTCAGTTATACAAACTTTGAAGAGTTCTAGGTTTTTGAATTGTTTGAGGGATTAGATGTATTTGTATAATAAGATGTGATGTGCACATTGTCACAGGCCGTGCTTAATGGATTGGAAGTAGGAAGCTTATAATACCACTGCGAACATAAGCATCCACTGTTTGCAGGCTACGAGTCAGAAGAATCAACTGAAGCAAAACATATGCTGCCAAAAAGGAAGGCTGTCTGCTGACAGCTGGCTGTTGCACCGCAGTGGGAAGAATGAAATCACTGTACTGCACCCTCACATTACGATGGACACAGGGAGCCTAAAGATACCTGTCTGCAAAAATTTCCTTGAGCTGAACTGCCTCCTGCAGAGCTCCAGTTCACTCTCTTTCTCAATTACAATTATTCAGTCCTTTTCTGCCACTGCCAGAGACCTTTCTTCTCTGAAAAAACAGGGATGAAAAGTTGCTCTCCACTGTAAACAGAAAGTTAAGAGACACAGCCCAAGGGGTGGCTTCACACCTCCATTTTTGCTGCTTTTGTCTGCAACTTTCACACCAATTTTTGTGATAATTTTTTAAAAATCATGCAGCCCTGACCTTCTAGTCCTCCAGAATGGGAGTAGAAACTCCTCATATCACACTATATAAAATTTCTCTGTAATAGAAATTCACTATTGAAATAGAAACTCAGATGTTAATAGCTCTGAAATAATTGAGTCTAGAAGAATATTCTTTGTCTTAACAAGTTCTGGCTATTTGATCTCTGCAAGATAAGTGATGAAACCCCACTATCACAGTGGTGGTGGTAGATTGTTCTACTAAAAGGGCATCTTTTCAGTAGAATTATTTTTATGAACACTTTCAACTGTTGTCCCGTATGTTGAGCACACTTGGGAGAGGCTTGGCTGTGCAACGGGGCTTTTTGTGCCAGATTAAATAGCAGATCTCTTCGGAGTGAATTATCCATACTGATGTTGTGACCTTTCATTAATACACTCAGTTTCAAAAATAAACTTTAATCCTTTTTAATAAATCTCTCTTGCTTTTTCTGAACATATTTTTCTTCTAACTGAGGAACAGACAGATCCTAAAACTTGAATGTAAATTCCTCAGAAGACTCTCTCTTTTTTTTTTTCTTTTTTTTTAATCATTCCCCAACCTGTTTTGTTAATAAGCTAAGGAAATTAAGAAGAGTTCCTATATTCCTTTCACAAAACACACCCATAATTTTTCTTTACATGGAAGAAAGTCACTGTAGCACTATGTAATTAAACTTCCTACCATAGCCTACTAATTATATGCCACTTCCTTTAGGGAAATTATTTCCCAATTCCTGTGTCATATCACAAGAAATGTAAGGTATAACAATATTCATTTATTTTTACAGATATTTCCCCTCTCATACAACTAAGATCTGTTTCATTCCCAAGCTTCTCTCAGCTCTTTAATATTCAAGAGCTCTAACATTCTCATTAGTAAATAATAGATCTTTATATTTCAGTCTCTTCTAAGGGTGTTGCGTTTCTCAGTATCATGGTTTCTAACCCAAATTTAGATTATTTGTAAGCTTCTGAATGCAGCACAAAGCTTTGCTTACATGCCTTTTTTTTTTTTTTCCTTGCATTTGCATTTGCACACAATGGGTTTGTAAATCAGCTCCTCATCCTCCAGTGCACAGGGTATTTTTTAAATGATTGCCAACAGATCTTGGGTTTCATCTAATTAAAGCATACTCAACTGATGGATGTGCTTCTGTTTTATCTTTCCTCATGCAATGATATTATCTTCTTTACTAGGCTTTTTGGATCACCTTCCCTTATTGCTCTTAAAATCCTGCAAAAATTCTGGAAAAATAGTTGGACAATTTATCCTGGGAATCTTTGTCCATTATTTCAGATCAGGCCTGATCTCATGCCCAATGAAGTCAATAGAATGATGCCTCTTGATTTTTAATTAAACTTTTTGATTAAACCTGGTGCGTCCAACTCGGTTGTTCTCAAACCTCTTAGATCAAGACCTCATCTTTCTTCTCCTCTACCCTAGTGTCAGTAGGGGGATTTCAGTTCCAGTTTCAGCTCCTAGGTCGTGGGGGCCAGGACCATTGAGTAAAGGCACCTTTCTCAGAAGGTCACGTTAGGAACGCAAATTCCCCCAGACCATGGTCTTCTTGGGAGCTACTAGTTAACACTTAGATGGGAGGCATAACACTGTCCCTCTAACTATCTTCTGTGAAGACCTTCTTCCAGTGCTTGGCAGACACCGTCCAACCACACTTACAGGACTATGTAAGCCTCTGGGTATGGAGGCACCCCTCTGTACATGCCAGCACCACAGTGGAGGGCAGAACCATGCCTCTAGGCCACCTGTCAGTTTGAGGCCATCTTAGGCAGCGGTTCAAACTGAGAGCGAGCTGGGATTTTATCTTAGGGACCACCAGGATGGTTGAGAGCAGCAACTCTAAGCAGCCTTTCCTAGTTCAGACACGTGAATTCTGCTTAGTTTGAGTCATATGTGACATTCACATGTTCAGAATCGGGCTCTGGGCATCTAATTCCCTCTTGTACGTAGCCAAAATGAGGTCCCAAAAGCTTTATTGGGGAAAACTGCTTTCAAATGTACTCAGCATGTACTTTGACAAAATCTGACAATTTGTTTAGATACCTGTTCAAAAATTCATGAATCTTTCTGTAAGTCTCCAGTTTTGAAAACTTTGTTGTAAAGCTTACATGGTTTAAAAGCTTCAGTTCCAGTGATTTAGAAAAGAAAGAAAAAGCCTCAGAAAACTGCTTAAAGCACAATTGTTCCTGGTGTCAAGATACTGTAAAGTATAAATATCGGCACAAGGATTTGCTTTATTTATATACACATTTGAAAGAGACATGGAGATATGTTCCTGTAGGAGCCTGCGATACTTGTACCAAATGCAGCACTTCTGTTTTCCTGAACTATTCTCCTTTGCACTTGATCTGCTTAATTCAATATTCACTTCTTCTTTTTGCGCTGAATATGTAACTGGTGCACTAGTATCAATTTTGGCATAATTTGGCATATCAGGTAGTAGTTAGCAAACCTCAAAAGTTTTATATAAGGATCTGCAGTTGTTTCCTTCTTTTCACTAGTGTTAGGGAGCTAATTTAGCCAAGCATATGAAACACCATCATCAAGTAAAAAAAAAATCACAATACTTGATATTTTCAGTTCAGATCTCAATGCCACTATTTGAGCTTCTTTGCTTTGGTGGAACCTAATTACTAAACCAGTTAAAAAAAAAAAAACTTGATTAAACAAAACACCCTTACATCCTGTTCTGAAGATAAGTAACCTGATTCACCAGTGATTCCTTTATAAATAAGTATATAAATATTAATATTAATGTGATTTGTTGATGAACCTATTCACACCTTTTCAGAATTCTGCATTTAAAAAAGTTTCCTCCTTTCTGTACCTTCTTTGGAGTCTGTTTTCTTAATAAAGAGCACACTTAAAGCCTGCTCCTTCAATATGCTGAGTGCTCTGTTTAAATCCTCAGTTCCCTTGGTTCACTGAGCTCAGGGACATTTTGTGGAGCACTGTTCATTCTCAGCACAGTAACAGAACATCCAGTTTCTTTGCTCTAATACTTCGATCCTTCTGTTGCTTAAAGAGTTGCTACCCCTGCCTGGTTTATTTAAGCTTAGGTAACACAGCTTCAAATAACTCACCTTCTATGGGTCTTACCTTCCCTGTCAAGGTGATAGAGAAATGGTATCTGATGTTACTTGCTGTAGAGGTAGGTGTTAGAAAATTCATCCTCAGCTTAGGAGGAGTGGCCAAACCTCTCACTTGCCACAGGGTCTATTAAGAGAAGAGCATGGCAAACCCTTCCTGGAAGATGTTTTCACAGTTTAATCAAAAGACAAAGTTAGGAGGCTGCATTATGAGGAACCATGACTGAGATATGTCTCCTGATTCATTTCCTAAAAAGACTGCAGACTCAGCAGCAGATGCAGCTACTACTTTCCCTTGAGATCTTGCCTCAAAGTTACATGTGTGATACCCAAAGCTAAAGAACTGAATGAGAGTCTCATCTTTAAAAGGTTTGGAAACACAATACGTGCTCACAGATTAATCTCTGGTCTTACAAGGTTCCTGTTAAAGATTTAGGTATCTAATGCCATGGAGTGGAAGCAGTGCTGATATGTGCACTCAAGGGTCCCTTGGGAACCCATGGGTCAGTGGCACAGGACTTCAGTTGGGGTAACCATGAGCTGTCCTCACCTCCCATGCCGTGCATCCTGGATAATTTTTTAATGGAGCTAATTTTTTTCCTAGTAGCTGGTATAATCCTGTGTTTGGATTTAACATGAGAACAACGCTGATAGCACACTGATGTTTTAGTTGTTGCTAAGTGGTCTTAATACTAACTCAAGGACTGTTCAGCTTCCCATGCCCTGCCAGCGAGGAGGTGCACAAGAAGCTGGGAAGCAGCATAGCCAGGACAGGTGACCCAAACTGGCCAGGGGGATATTCCATACTACATAACATCATGATCAGTGTATAGAGCTGGATGGAGTTGGGTGGGAGATTGTGGTTGCTGCTCAGGACTGGCAGAGCATCTTTCAGCAGGTGGTGAGCAATTGCAGTGTACATCACTCATTTTGTATATTATATTATTATTTATTATTATTATTAATTTATTTATTTGCTGTCCTATTAAGCTGTCTTTACCTCAATCCACAAGTTTTCTCACTTTTGTTCTTCTGATTCTCCTCCCCATTCCACTGCAGGGCAAGGAGTGAGCAAGTGACTGTGTGATGCTCAATTCCAGCTGGGGTTAAACCATGACACCACACCACAGTTTTTCTCAATTCTCTGTATCCACTGGGGGACTAGAGAGAAGCTGCAATGCTCTTCTCAAGGTTGTAACAGGGAAATAAATGGAAGAGGAGAATTGAAGGTCCTTACCTCCACATAACCTGTCCCTGAGTCCTTTACAGTATGAATACAGACGGTAGAAAAATTCCATTAAAACCATTTTTGCTTGGTTTGTCTCCATCTGCAGGATTTACACTTGGTTGCTCTATTCCAGTTTCTAGGAGAAACTGGGATTCTGAAGCAACTGGGCTAAACACTGGCAGCAGTTCTTTCTGGCTTCTCCAGTGATGAGTCCGAGTTCCCAAGCTCATCCTCTTCTGTGGATGATGTCCCGTCTTCACATATTTTGTTGTCTTGCCCTGAGCTTGCTGGTCTGTAATAAGAAAGGGGCTAGCAGCATGTTTTAGGCTTCAGTTGTTGTGTAAGGAAACAGCATTTTTTGGGCATGCATAACTGGCTAGACGCCTTCTGCAGTGAATTAGGTTTATGTGTGGTTTTGTGCTGGTTTGGGCTATCTGAGGACATTTTTCTAAAGTGTGAGCACCTCTTTGGAGTGGCCTGAGTCCACCGGCTCATTTCGTAAAGGGTCTCCTTGCCAAAAAGCTGTCAGGTGATAATACCTACAGCCTCTCTGGCTGAGTTTCTAATAGCAGCCTGGTGATCTGGCTCTGAATAATTGGTTTGTTCTTTCAGGCACCAATAATTCCATGAGATCAGCACAAGCCTGCAGGATCCTGGTGCTGCTCTCATTTCAGCTCATAAAGTGATGCCCAGATTGATGTGGCAGGATCTGCAGCACCCACGCTGAGGAACATCTGGTTACTTGCTATCCTTTAAATGCAAGTGAGCTTCAAAAAAGAAAAAAGAAAACCTAAGAACCCACAGCTTAAACCAGTAGGCACATGAACATCCATGAGAAACATAATGTTTCACAACTGAGGATTTCCATTTTAATTTAGTTTTACAGCTTTATTAGACTGAAAAATCATCTCCCATGAAAAATTCGCAAAACTCATATCCTGGCAGGAAGAAAACCAAACAGAACAAAACATTAGCCAAATGTGCAATAATGAAGACTAATCCTGTCTTGGCAATGAGAAGCAACAGATGACCAAAGAAGTTTTTTCCATCTCAGTCTATGGTGGTTCAATAACAGCACCCTGCCAGTAGTTGGCTTCATCTGAAAAACAGTCCCAAATTTCCAAGCACTTCAAAACACAATGAAAGTACTGAATTACAGGCAAAATGCTGGATTACCTGATCTTTGTGTTAATGATGAAGAGTTAATTCCAACATTTCTTACATTCTGAGATCTTCACTTCTCAGCCCCAGAGTAGCTTACAAAAAATAATTTCACATGGAAAAACCAGAAAATGCATAATCTACTCTCAGAGTGCCCTAGCTAGATCATCAGGAGAGTTTACGCTTATAAATTGACTGCTCAAAATGCTACAACTCGGATGAATGGAATTCCTGATGCAAGAGAAGGTCCCTGTCTTCTAGGATGGACAGTCACTAGTAGCATGTTGCATTTGTGCACACACAAAGAAGAGGAGTGAGGTTTCTTTTAATTTCTACTTACAAGCAGATAAGGTGGGTGTGAGGTTGAAGTGATTGGGGAGTTGATGTAATTTATGTCTTATTCCTGAATGTTTACTGGTGGCTTGGTTTGTGACTGAAAAGGGGGAATGAAATACTCCAAATATGAACAATCTCTTATTTGTCACCAGAAGCTGGAGTGAAAAAACCTGGGTATGAGAAGACATGTAAAAAAAGTTTAACTTCCAAGTGTTCATGTACAGAGGAGCATGGGGCCAACATGCATTCATGAGCAGTGTTCCTTGTGCAAAAACAGGTGCAGTATTTGCAAAATATGAAATTCAGAAAATGAGAACAAATGACCAGCTGCCATCACAGTTAGGTCCATGGTTCAAATCTGGGATATGCCTAAGCTGACTCTGCCATCGAAGAAGTCCCTTCTCTGACCTCATAGCAGGTTCCAAAAACCTCCCTAATTCTGTTCCTGGGTTTGATGGTAGGAAGGGATCTCAATTTTGAGAAACCATGTACCTTGGAGAGTTAATCCTGAAAACCATAAGCAAATAAGCAGGGTGCACTGGGCTTTGAAATGGTGGTAGGGTGGTCTTCAGCATCATAAGCTGCAGCTTGTCTTGTTGGCAGCTCATACACATATTTTAAGCTTTCAAAGGCCATGCAGTGTCTTCTTGCTTCCCAAGGGGATCCACTAGCATTTTCCAAAGTTGGACTAAACCAGAAGGGAATGCAATGGCCACAGCACAGCCCATGTGAAAAGGATACTGTGGTGCATATGTGCATAGCAGTAGATTCACCGTTTCCATATAGTGCAAAGTCTATAGCAGCACTCACATTTGAATCTAGAATGGAAAGAACCATTTAGAGGCATGTCTCTCAGCTTCAAGTGCTTCATTATCCCAATGTAATCTTGACATGTTAACTGCCCATTAACATGGTCTTTAGGAAAACAAGAGAACCTGTAAGAGGTTTTTCTTTTAGAATAAGCTCCTTGATACCATTTATTCCAAATATTCCCTCCCCTTCAGCTGTGTTAGTCCTCAATGTACATATTACAGAGTACTTGTCTTCCCCAAATTAACTGCAAAACTCAGTCTTTAGAATACTGACAACTGTCAAGACCCCAAACTACAGATGGCACAATTAGAACACAAAGGATGTGTTGACTGTCTGAAAAAATGGACAAACTAAACAAATTTGCTTTAGAAAGGTTTGGGAAAGCATCTCTTAAAGGAACAGGAATTTTTTGTCTTTGCTTTGCCTCCACATAAATATTTTTTTCTCTACAGCATTAAAAAAAAAAAAGCTTTATATAGAGAAAAGGTTAGCAGTGTTTTTCCACCAAAACATGCAACAGAAGAAATATGCTGGAGGTATTTTTCTTTCTGAAGTCTTTTCAGTAATTTTTGGCTCTGACTTGGGACTGAAATTCTCCTTGACAGAGTGAGTAGGTTGCAGCGGGGTTTTCTTACTCAGCATGTTTTCTTTCTGTGTGTATGCAGAGTCCCATTTGCCTAATGCCAGAAAGCTGATCTGTTTGTCCTGTGGTGCTAGCAGTCACAGGAGCTGGAAATGTGTTTCATTTTGGCTTATGTGTTGTTGATTTGAGTCTTAATTAAAATAAAAGATCCAATAACTTTGAGATTTGAGTCATCTGGATGGGGAGAGTGATGAGTTTACGTTTGCAGACGAAATTACAAGTCAATTGAAGAAAAAGAAGGGAAAAAGCAGTCATGGAAAATTTTAATGCCAAATTTGATGGAGATCAGAGGAAACAGCAACTCCAAAGCCATTGCAGGGAAAAATAAAGTCCATTGCACAACAGCTGTCTCAGATGCAGTCCATACACACCCAGATTATGATTTTGTGTCAAATCCATATCAGGAAAGTTTTACTGGAATGGCCGATTTCTGTGTCAGAGAGGAACATAAAAGATAAAGTTTAGGAGACGTTGTCCCTAAATCTGGGTGGTGGTGGAGCTTTTCGACAGAGCTTTTTTGTGAGAACCAGACACACCTTAAGAGTGCAGAGGCTGTTCACAGAGGTTGCTGGCAGCATCCCACAACCCTTAGTGGAGCAGAATAGGATCTAGCGTGGGTACAATGAGCTTCAACACTAGCAGCCAGCTCTAGAAGAAAAAATCAGCACTAATATAACTGAGAAAACATTCAACCAAGCCCATGAGTAGAAACCAGGGAAGTTTAAGTTTTAAAGAATAAATAAATCATTCACTAAGATAATTAATTTTCAGCTGTGAAAATTAAAAAAGAAAAACACATAGTGACTCATGGTTTGTAACTTAATATTACTGTCCAGAAACAAAAAAATAAACATAAATCTGAAATACTATCTCTCAAAGTGGAATATATCACAAGTTAGGTCTTCATGAGGGAAAATAACCTTTTTCAGTAAATTATTCTAGGAATCTGAGTGGAAGTGGTGAAAAAAGATTTTCTGAAACATAAGGGATGTAGCTGAAGTGGGAGTTTTAATGAAAGGAAGTTTTGATATTTCAGTCAACTGCCTCAAAAACAGTTTGGCAAAGGTTTAAGAAAGCCTTCATTAAACTGCCCATCAGCTGCAGTAATGTTTTAAGCATAGTTCGTATTTTCGTCAGGGTATGTGACTCAAAGGTGAAAGGGTCTCGTGAGCAGTAGGTCCCATCTGTGTGAGTGGAAATGAGACATATGCCAGGTGATTTCCCTCTTTCAAGCTCTGTAATTCTTCACAGGAAAAGAATTATTTCCTCCTGTCAATTGTGGACATTGGAAGATCCTATAGAATATTTTTTTTTCTGGTCAAATTAAAGATAGATTATATATATATATTTTAAGATTCTATTCATTTCAAAGATGATGAAATTTTATTTGTCTCTAAACAAATTTTTTTTGTTTCAACTTGAGGCTGTAGAAACACCTTAAGAGCTTATTACTCTCTCTCCCTCTCTTTCCTTTTTAGTGAAAATTATTTTTAATCAAAGATGCTACTTTGAACAAAATATAAAGAAAAATGTTGTTTCAAAAAATGGTAATTTAAAAATGTTATTTTAAATTATTTTCAATTCACAGTGGCATAAAAAATGCCCTATGGACAGTAACCTTAAGCAGCTCTCTCATGGTATGCACAAAAATGGCCACGGAATGTAGGTCAAGGTAAGAGGCAGGGAGACAAGGTGCCAAAAAAAAAAAAGAATCTCAGAAAGGATGGTGGCAACAGAAGAGTATCTTTAGAAATGTAGGAAATTAAAAAGAACTGCTCTTCCCTACAACTACAGGCCGGTGAGTCTCACCTCTGTGCCTGGGAAGATTATGAAGCAGATCCTCTTTGAAGCCATGTTAAGACATGCACGAGACCAAGAGGTGATCTCAGACAGCCAACATGGCTTCACCAAAGGCAGATCTTGTCTGACCAATCTGGTGGCCTTCTATGATGGAGTGACGGCATCGGTGGACAAAGGAAGGGAGAGATGTAATTTACTTGGACTTGTGCAAAGCCTTTGACGTGGTCCCTCACCACATCCTTCTCTCTAAATTGGAGAAGTATGGATTTGAATGATGGACTGTTCAATGGATAAAGAATTGGTTGGCTGGTCGCAGCCAAACGGTTGGGGT
>NW_010136388.1:4882-27621 GCF_000699245.1 Pterocles gutturalis | reverse complement strand
GCTGGAGGAGGCTTGGAGCAACCTGGGCTAGTGGAGGGTGTCCCTGCCCATGGCAGGGGGGTTGGAACTCGATGATCTTTAAGGTCCCTTCCAAGCCAAAGCATTCTATGATTCTGTGATTCTATGATTCTATGATCTCTGCCTGATGTTTGTATATAGTCACTCCTGAAGGTCATCTTCAGTCTTTCTCTGACATACCTTTCTCCTTACTGCTCTTGTCATCTTGCTTTCTGTGTCTTGCCAGTGCTCATGCATCTGGGGAAGCAGAAGGACCCTGCCTTGGGTCTGACCATGTGGATAGCACACAGGAAAGTTTGGTTTGACACTTCTGCCCCTGAAGTCCATGGCAAAGGTCTCTCTGATATGGACGTGGCAGCAGGGTTGTACTTGTATTTTCTCCATGTGCTAATCCCGTCAATAAGAGGCTGAGAGGAAAGGGAAGTGTGGGGACTAGGAGGGAAAAGGAAATACAAATATATTTAAATGTATGGCTTTCCCTTCTTGGGACTGAAATCACAGGGTTTCTAGCCCAAGTTTCCCATACTGACTTGACCAAACAATCCCCTTCTTCTTTGTGTCTCATTTGTTCAGCTGCTCTCCTAGGGGAGGCTAATTTTGCAGCTTCCTTGAACTGATTAAGAGCAACTTAACAGGTTGCCCAGAGAAGCTGTGGATGCCCCATCCCTGGAGGCATTCAAGGCCAGGTTGGATGGGGCCCTGGGCAGGCTGTTCTAGTGGTTGGCAACCTGCCCACAGCAGGTCCTTTAAGGTCCTTTTCAACCCAGGCCATTCTATGATTCTATGATTTTATGATTCCCTCTTTCTCTATTCCTCCTTGCAAGTGAACTGCACTAACCAGCCCTAGGGAAATCCTAAAATCATATGTGAATGGACTTTTCTTCTGTTGCTGGTGTTGGAGAGGCTCCTGCTGTAGTCATTCCAGTTTAATCCCTTCTGGAATTTCAAGATGACAAAATCTTATGTTCTTTAACACAAAGGAAGTTATCCTTCCTATTTTAGAAGAATAAGTCAATGCGCCACCACCCAGCATGGACACATTTGTCTCCTCCTCTACCAGTAAAGCAACTCTTCTTTGGCAGGGGGTTTTGATTTCTTTCTCTCATTTTGGAAAAAGAGCTAGTAAGATGTCAGGGACATGAACTCTGGGCTTTACTTAGATGATCTTATAGGGCTGTAGACCTCAAAACTAAAATGCCAGGAGATGCTCATACTCTGAATACTTCAAATTGGAGGCCTAGACATCCTGGTTCACCTGGAATCTAGTTTTAGGGGGATTTTTTCTTATAGCTGAGCTACAAAAAAACCCCAATACAATACTTCACAACCACACAACTCTGGTAAGAGTTTTAACTGTCCAACTTTCATGTTTCCCAGTTTTACAGAAACTGCTGTTCATAGATGTGCGGTGTTTTCTATCATTCAACAGCCTATAAGCAATGAAGGTCAACATGCCTGGTTTTTTTTGCATAGGGAACTTGAAATGAAATTTAATTTTCCAACATCATCCTATTAATAGGTGGCAAAATTCAGAACTGTGAACTGTTTCCCAAGTCCTGAAGAGAAGCTGGAATACAGTTTTATTCCCACCAATAAAACCAGCAATTAAAAAAACAAAAAATGTTTTGATAGAATTTTTTTGAAGAGCTAAGCTGTTTCCCTAGTACACAGGAAATTTTTATAATTATACTTGGTTTTGTTCACTAAAAACACATTTTCCTATTAAAAAAATATATTTTCATAGGAAATGTTTACCAAACCAGATCTTGCCAGATTTCAGAGCTGATAGATCACAAATCTTCAGCATGGATTTCCTTTCAGTTTATTATTTTAATAAGCCACCAGTAATGGATCTACGTATTCTGGAGCTTTAGTAAAAAAGTATCAAGGGCTGGGATTTATTAACTGCCTACTTATGCAGACATGGTTTTCTGCATTCAAAAGATTTGCAGTAGAAGACAGCACCTGAGCTGAGTTCCCTTGTCTCCACATTCAAACGTTCCCCAATGAGCCAGAAAGGTTAGCAGCAAAGTGTACTGCTGCATGCACAATGTGACTTATTTTGAGCCCAGTCAGGGGCAACATAAAACCTGTTTGCAGCTTCCACTAAGGAAAACAAAACAAAACAAAACAAAACAAAAAAACCCACAAACCTGTAATCAATGGAATAGTTATTTGCAGTCTTGCTAATTGTGTATGATACCAGGATCAGATAAATTCCCACCTCGACCAGGTCAGATAGAGCCAAATTTTGTTACTCTTTAATACAAACAGAAGCCGATAGAAATAAGCACGTATAAACTTCCAGTGCAGTTTATTAAACATACTCTGGCTTTTGCAATCTCTTTAAGTGTGATGAAGTACCAGTCTCTAGATTCTAATTAAGCTGCAATGATCAGGGAGATAAGAGTTTGGAAAACCTTATTTCAGGCCAGTAACCACTAGCCATGCTCATCCTCAGAATGGATGGCAACCCATTTTTGCTTTATTGAACAAAATTAATGCTATTTTCATTTGCTGTCCTCCTGACAATGTTAAACTGCATCCCAACACCTCAGGACAATGACTGCACAGGTATAATGGGCATATTGAGAGAATTAAACCCTGTACGGTAGCCAATTAATTTTCTGCTTTTCATCTCAATTGTTTCTATCAGAGACATAAATATTAAATATTGCCCATTCTGCACATAATGAATGAATCCCTTAAAAACCTACAAAATGAAGTGGGAAAACAATAGCAAACCACTGCTTTGTGATTTGAAACAATATAAAGTTTCTCTTCAACTTTCCCTCGTCAAGGGAAGATGGAAATCTCCCTTCTTCTGCTGACTAGTTTAGGATCTGCTCTAAGCCAGCAATGAGGCTTAGAGAAAGGCAGTGATAGGATGCGGGTATGATGCCATCCCACCAGGGGTTGCAGGGACAGTTACCTTTTGCAGTGGAAACACTACAAGGCCATGTTACAATGAGAAAAAAGAAATCCTCTGCTGTTCTTGATGACAATGTCAGCACGGGGACCGGGTACCTCTGTAGCAATGCATAAAGCATCATAGGCTTCTAGGATAATCCAGGTTGGAAGGGACTTCAGGAGCTCCCTTGTCGAACCTCCTGCTCAAAGTGGAGTCAGTTATGGCTCAGACCAGGTTACCTGGAGATTTATCTGGTTCAGTCTTGAAAACCTTTTAGGATGGAGATAACAAAAATTCTTGCAGCGACCTGCTGTACTGCTCAGCTGTCCTCGCAGGGGAAAGATATTCCCTACATCCAGCCATCTCTCTCCTTTCAACTTACGCCCATCGTCTCTCATCCTCACACCACACACCACTGTAGAGTCTGGCTCCATCTTCTTGATGACATCCCCACAGATACTGGGGGTGCTGTTAGATCCCCCTGGAGCCATCCCTTCTCCAGGCTGAACAAGCCCCCGTTCCTCAGCTTCTGCCCAGTGGGCAGCTGTTCCATCCCATTGGCCCTCCACTGAACTTGCTCCAGTTTGTCTGTGTTCTTCTTGTACTGAGGGGGCAAAAACCTTAAAGTCATGATTGGACGTGTTTTTAAGTGTAGGAGTTATGCCTAAGTAATCTTAGGCCAGAATTTCACTTATTCACACCCAGTGTGCTGTAAGCCACTCAGCTGCTGACTTTTCTGCTGGGATCTGCTTCACTTCACAGATTTTAAAGGTGTGCACTAATCTGGTCTGATGCTCTGCACAATCTGGAGACACCTATTGATTGCTGCATAAGCCCCAGTTTCTTGATGGTACACAGAAATAACAGCTCGGTCTTTTCCAATCACCAACAAGACTACAGAATATCACTATTCCAACTAAAATGCATAGGTGTGGAGAGTACAAGAGATGAGCAATTATTGCTTGTTTCTCTTTGGAATTTGGCTTTCATTTTGGCTTTAATTTGGCTTTCACTTGGCTTTCGAAGCAGCTGTTCGACTATTTATGTTTAAAAATAAAAGATGTCTCGTTCCATGGAGCACATTGGGATGGTATACATGAGGAACAATTTTCATGTTTCCGTGGCATCATCCCCTTTTTCCATATTTTCCAGGGTCCCAGAACTTTCTGTTTGGATATTAAAATGCAGAGACAGGAGAGGGGCAGGACTGCAATGCTTCAGTGCTTCAGCTATTTCCTTCTGTACAAAATTTGGGCATTAACTCAAATACATTCACTGACCTAAATTAGGGTAGCAACCAACCTGATATGACAATTGTGGTTGTGACTGTTAACATCAAATTTTCGTGTCTGTAAAACACAAAGCTTTGACGATCAGACCACACTGTATTTTGCCAGAGATAATTGCTCCTCAAACTGGATCACATATGAGGTCTGGAGCATGTGATAGTAGGCAACGAAGCAAGAAAAAGAAGAAAACAGAGGGGAATATAAACCATCCTTGACCACTGATTTCAAAAGAAACAGAATGTTAAAGGTCAGGTCCTTATCGTTCTGGCCTTATTTACTGACAGGATCCTAAGGACATGGATGCAACTTCTCACAAAGGAATGAGAATCTAATTTAAATAAGTTTTTCCTGCATCTGTGAGAAAGGACCATATGAAAGGAATGGTCAGATTCTCCCTTGCTGAAATTTTTGTCTTTTGCTCTCACTCTCTTCTCCACCTTAGCTGAGCTAAACTTGAACCAGCTATTTCTCATGCATCTGCAGCTTTCTTGTGGGTTAAGCAGGCTGTAAGAAGCCAACTCATATTTTGGAATTTTAGAATCTTTTGAAAAGTTATAATTTTCTCTTTGAGTCCAAGATGGCCCTGTGAGACTAAAAAAGCTCAAAATAAGTAATACTGCTTTTTGTGAAGTTTTCTCTCTCTTCCTTAGACTCTTCTTTCCATGGAAACACATTCTGTTTAATTTTTCTGTTCCTTAATCATAGAAACATAGAATCACAGAATCATAGAATCATAGGATCAGAGAATCATAGGATGGCCTGGGTTGAAAAGGACCTTAAAGATCATCTAGTTTCAACCCCCCTGCTGTGGGAAGGGTTGCCAACCCCTAGAGCAGGCTGCCCAGGGCCCCATCCAGCCTGGCCTTGAACACCTCCAGGGATGGGGCATCCACAACTTCTCTGGGCAACCTGTTCCAGTGCCTCACCACCCTCTGCATGAAAAATTTCTGCCTAATATCCAACCTAAATCTCTCCTCTCTTAGTTTAAAAATGAACTCAAGCCCTGTTATTTTGTATGCCCTAACCTCTGAGAACTTGAAAAAACCAACTCCTAGGGTTCAGGGTTCCGTGATGAAAGTGTGCTAGAAAAAAATGTGTATAAAATAACAAAACCAAACCTGCAAGTTATTCTCCAGTCTGATTTCCCAGAAGAGCTACTGTAGAGAAATCACAACACACAAGTGAATCCTCTTTAGATGGACTCAATACTTACTTAGTTCACGATAGGTAATACTCATGCCCACAGGAATTGCCACTCCCTAAGCTTATATCATGCAAGAGAGTACTATTACATTCCCGTTTGTGGGAAGAGTTATGTTGGCTATGAATGTGTGCTCAGAGCACGTGGACTACCCAACACATCTGCAATCTCACTACCACAATCCACATATACTTCAAAGTATTGACTTGAATCTAGACAGGATACAGTAAATGAATCATCTTTGAAGTGCTCATTGGGTAGATTTAGACTCATCTCTTGGAGACACTGCTCATCACTGTGACAGCGAGGGAAAAGGATTCTTGTTGGAGGCGGACCTGCTACTGTGTAAAGACATGTTTACAGGACCCAGAGGAAGGACCACAAGTGAGGAAACCTGATCTATGACCCTTTCTAACAATCTTGAAACAAAATAGTCAACTCAGTTCAGATTCTTTTGCACAATGACCTGTTTAGGGAAATCTTTCTGTAGCAACAAATTGTAGATAAACAGAAAAATGAAAGCAAAGTTAAAAACCCTAGAGTTTAATGGCTGAGTTCAGATACACCAAAGCAATATACTCTTTGAACTAATTATAAACCATCAGTGTGTAGTCTTGTGCCTCCAATAATGGACAGTAGGATCCAATATTGGATAGTAGGATTCAATACTGGACCTACATATAATTAAGAAATAAATGTTCAGGTCCCATCAGTAAAAAAGTTCAGCATTAATTGCTTTACTGAACAATTTTCTGCTAGTCAAATGTCCCCAGACACACTATAACAGAAGAAGTTGTTTTCCTTGACATTTTGTTCTGGATGATTATGTCATCCAATACCACTTCTACAATATGACTCCTTTTCCTTCAAATATAAAATACAATGCTAGGAAAAAATGTCCTCCATCATGTAAGAGGTTTCTTTTTTTCCTCAGGATCCAAGAATAACTCATGATGATAATTTGATTATACTTCTCAAAGAACACTCAACTAGGAGTCATTTGCTGCATAGAAAATAATGATAATGATAACGACAATGATAATGATATCGATAATGATAATGATGATAATAATGATAATAATAATAGTAATAACAATATTAGTAATAATGGTAATTAGAGAGATTTACAACAATTCTTAATCCAGGGACTTTATTTGTATAAGATTCCTTCAGAACTGATGAAATAATTTGGTATAGCCAATGATTTGTAAAGTTTTCTCTCTCTTCCTTAGCATCTTCTTTCCATGGAAACATGTTCTGTTTAATTTTTCTGTTCCTTAACAAACTCAAGCCCTGTTATTTTATACACCCTAACCTCTGAGAACTTAAAAAAACCTAAACCCTAGGGTTCAGGGTTCCACAATGAAACTTCTTTTTAATGGCCAAAGCCTTCTGGTGAAGTTTAGTTGCATTTAAAAAAAAAAAAAATTAAAACACATAAGTCTCTTGCTAGACTCTGAAGGACCATTTGTGATTCAGCTTTACTCAACCTGCCAAAAGAATAGAAAACCCCACGCCATAACAAGTAACAATATCCTATAAGACCAAGCATCAAGTTAAAAGCAAACAACAGAAATAACTTTTTTTAGTAGGTGGCTGCAAATTTTACCATTACCTCAAAATTGTCTCCACATTTCTGCAATGACCATTTTTGCTAAGAAAGTTGCCTTGAACCACCTAAACACTAGATAAGAACTGAAAATGGCTGGTTAGCATTCTGAGGAGTTTTCTTATGAATGAGCTTTTCTAGAGAAAGCAGTCCCCACTTAAGCCTCTCTAAGATCCGTTCTTCCTGAGTTGAGAAATGTCATTGTAAACAGCCTAATTGGTAAAGATTTTTGTATTTAGCCATTAATTCATCAGAGCTAAGTAAAACATATAATATGAATTTTATATAAATTTGTAATTAGCAGATAATGAGGTCCTTTCCTGAGCTAGTTTCCTGCCGGTGCACAGTTACCGTGTCGTGGATCTGTGTTTTCTGCTTTCAATGTTTGCTTGGCTTAGGTGTCTCAGTAATGCTCCACTGCATCATGCAAGTGGAGCAGTACAGAGATTTTCTTGAATGAGGGGACCCTGGATCCTAAAATGCTGTTGGTGCAGGGGACTTTAGGCTTCAGTGCAAAATCTGATGATGCCTAGGTTTTTGACATGTATTTTTTAGGTAGTTGTTGATATTTTGAAATGTCATTAACAACTGAACTACTAAAGGAAGGTAAATTGCTTAGTAAACTACACAGAGCAGGATGAAACAAATCTGTGAGCCAGGGGGCCAAGACAGAAATCTGTTTTTACTAGTAAAACAGTATTTGTACCTGAAAAAGAGAAAACTTCATCTGGAGACTCTGTTTCCAAAGGGCTGGGAAGAGCAGCACATATACCTGGGATCAACTGCTCTGTTAAAATAAAACACTTTCCTTTTCAATGGCGATTTGAACAACAGCAAAAATTACGAGGTCCATAACCTGTAAGTAGTTTGAGAGATCACCGCTTCTATTACACATCTGAGAAAAGCCCAAAATGCTCAGAAACACAGATATTTTTTACAAGTATATAATACTGTCTAACATAATCTCCTTGCAAGTCTTTCTTCAATTGTAGACTTGAACTATAGCAGTTACAGCAGCACTGTCCCTCAAAAGTGATAAAATCCCATGGAATTGCATGAATAACTTGCACAGATCAAGTATCCTCTTGGGCAGAGCAGCTGGCCACCTGCAACTCCAGAAAAATATCCCTCACTGTTTATTCTTCTATTTTCTGTAACAACTGAATCCCTAGTGAGAGCAAGGTAGCATCTATTATGTGCACAGTTAGCATCATGCCTTCCTATGAGGAATTTGCAATATACAGGAAGCGAAGTGGTAAAAAGGAAATGGTATCTTCCATCATTGGACAGATAGTTACACCAATATCAAGAGACATGCCTGAGATTTCATAAGATGTCTGTAGCACAGCCAGGAATTGTTCTATATTTGTCTTAGTGACAGGACACAATATTATCTATAAACCCAACCTTTTCAGGGCTGAATTAATACAGAGGCATCTGAATGACAAATGAGTTCAGCACGTTGATTCTGCAACTTCAATTAGAGATTTTTCATTTCTTTGTTTGCTTTTTCTTTACTACATAAAGAATATCCCAAGGATGGTGGAAAATATTACAGAAAGCATTCATTGCATTTCAATGCATAAGAAAAACATTGGTAATAGTCTTATTGCTTAGATGCAAAATGAATCTCAAAGCAATTAGAGGACAATAACAATTTTAAACATAAAATGTGTACAGTATACAAATTGATTTTTCTAAAGGCAAGCATAATGGCAAAAAGAGTCCTACTGGCAAAGTAGCATTGAACAGTTAGATCAAGTTTATTTCTTGATAAATATTCCTAGAAAAGCCAAGAAACCTTGGCTCTTGTGTTTGTATTATGGAATTTATTCTAGAAGTTATTGCTTAGTCTTCATATCCTTAGCTGAAGATGCAACATCACCATTTTATCCATGTATTTGTTACTTTTCTCTTCCTCTTACCATTTGAAATGGGAGGGCTGAGAAGAGGAACAGTGGAAAAGTTAATAGCTGATGTTTTTACATAGAGACGTGTTAATCGATCTTCTGTTCCAGAAACCTCTTTTCAGCTTTGACTACAGCTACTGAATTAAAGAGATCAGTAGTCTTCTGTAGAGTTTGGCCCTTGGACATTGCAATGAGAAGTTTAAACACCTTCTGCTGCCTGCCACAGGAGGCTCCAAGCAAATAGAGAGAATGTGCCCACAGCAGGCACAACTTCAGGCCAGTGTTCCTGAACTTTCAAGAGGTAAAGAGCCTTCATGTTAGTAGGAGAAACAATGGAGAGCCCCAATGGGGCAGTGTCTATGTCCAATAACAGTGATTAAGTGCCTGTGCATCTCTGATAAATATCCTGTTAAACACCAAACTGTTTTCTTGAACTGCTGAAGAACAGTAACATATTGCATTTAATCTCACAACAGTTTTGGAGTTCACCTTCCTTTCCCTCCTGTCATGCTGTTATTTACTTTTCCTTTGTCTCACACATCTGATTAAAAGAGTGCTGAGAACCAACAAGTTTATCAGACTGGTTTTGATAGTGTTTTCTTTGGTTCCTGATATACCCAAGAAATCAATAAGGAGACTTGACTGAGATGTTTTATAGGACTCCACTGTAAGAGATTAGAGAATGAATAGAGGAATCTCTAAGTACCATTCGTGTATATGGTGCTTTGTGGGGGCATGGAAAATCTGGTTAAAAGGAATCCCTTCTTTTCAGCATAGTGGTGCTGGGAGATAGGTCTCTGGGCAAAGAATATCTCAGACCTCATCCTGGAAACCCTCTTTCTTTAGAAATGCAAAACATACAAGGAGCTGAAGGTAAGAAAAGGATCAGTTAGAAATTGATTTTACCCATGCATCACTATTAAATTAAGTATGCCAAAGTGTTGCTTAATTTTATTACTTTTTAAGTACATTTGAGCATAACAACCCCCACAAACCTCTACTGAAACTATTCCTACAGAGACGACCCTTTACCTAAATTGCTGGATTCTAGTACAAGGAACCTTTTACATTCAAAGAAATATATAGTGGCAATAAAGCACGTGAGAATGGCCACATCTCCAGGGGAGAGAGGCTTGATAGCCACATTTTTTCATGGCTATTGTTATCCATTAGTCCTTAAGTGAACTGAGCTTTGGAAGAATGGGGGAAATGAGCATGCGTGTGTCTTATTTTAGCAGAGCTAGGACATCCCTAGTTAGGGAGAAAAGCAGGAACTCACTAAATGGATATCTGTTGAGCATTTTAATACTGACAGTGGGGAAAAATATATACAGTTGCATGTTCATTTGCAGGCTATGTTAAGAAAAAAATCCTCTGGACAAGCAATGTTGTGAAAATGCTGGCTGTCCTTGCCATCTCTAAGTCTGTGGATGTAAGAAGCTCTAGATTGAAGAGGTATATTTAATTTTTATATTACAATTCATTGACTATATAAGTATCAGAAAATTTCATCTCAAGAATTATGACAGTTCTTTTTCTTTACCAGGCAAAATGACAATTTCACAGAAAATAACAACAAAATACATAGATACATATTAATAGTTAGTAATTAAAATAGCCATAAATCACACAACTCTCAGAATCCTACACAATACCCAGCACCTGGCAGCAGCTATTACACATTTTGAGTCTTACACTGAAATCATGTTGCAACAACAGACATACCTATAAACAGACCACAACTTCTTTTCAAAAGCTTTCTTCCACAGCCGCCCCATGAGTGCCTTTCTCTCTGCACCATCACCACTGCAGCTGTGAAGTCTCAAACTCACCATTGAGAGGTTAAGCAAGGTCCCATGGCTGCCATGTGTGAAAGTAGCAGGTAGCCCAGAACCTCTCTCCGCACTATCCCTTTTTGATGTTGCTGGGGAGAAAGGTGCTTTTTTCCTAGCTGCTGTGAAATGTTGATTTTGCATTGAAAAGGGATGTTTCCCCTGCTGAAAATTGTATTGTTTCCCCACATTTGGCCCTTTGTTTCATGCAACATATTGCAGACAGGAAAAGCAACTCTACATACACTGGGGAAAGTCAGAAATATTTTATGAGCCCAACCGGGAGGAAACACCAAGCAACTGGTGTTTCTTTCTGTTTTTGTTTTATTTTTTTTCCTCTGTGAGAGCTGTTGTGAACAAAGAACCATCTAGGTCAGAAAGAACAGCATAGCGGTAAAATCATTGCACATTACTTTTTTTATACTGGCTTAACATTTCATTTTAGCTCCTCTGCATACAGCATATGGACTTTTTCTACAGTCCCTGGATATCTGTAGAATCTTCTGACCTTGGATCAGACGTCTGCTATCTCACACATGCTTTTCTTGTGTTTGCTTACAGTATTTTACTGACTCTATTAATCTTGAATTTTCTGCATCTATGATGCATTTATGTACAACACATGATGCCTAAATCTCTGGACAAATTGAAACATTTAGATCCTCTGTCAATTTATTGGAAATAAGAGATTGTTTTTCCTCCTGCTTTTCTCCTTTGTCCTCCACTTCTTTATTCCTTCCTTCTCACAAAATTGGGGAAATAAACTGACATCTCAGAAAATTATGGGAGATTTGGGGTTATAGCCTCAGCTGATGTAAATTATAACAGCTTACTGGGTTCTACATAGACAGGAATCCTCGTCTTTGGGTTTCTCACACAACATTTCCTGTTTCTGTAAATGGATCACATATTTCAGAGACAAGCAATCTGAATCACGATAATAAACAGGAAAAAAGACATGTCACCTTTGAACTTTTTAAAATTTCACACCTATGCACACTGTGTTCAAGTATCATATCCAAACTCTCTGTTCATTTACCCTGGTTGTAGCATTTTAAGTTGTTTCCATGTGGGTATAGAAGACACTCTAAGGAGTCAAAGAAGCTGGTTCAGAAAATGAAGTTACTTAGGTGTCCATTATTGTTTCTACTCAAGCAGCAGGGATTATGACTTAACACTAACATTCCAGTCTGTAAGGACAATGCATCTTATCTTACATTTGGAAGTGAATATGAAAAGCATGCTCATGTTTTATAGCTGACACTTGTAAATGCACTTTTCAATTTGTAGCTTTTTCTGTACAAATGGGTGTTAATTGGCATTTCCTAGGAATTGATGCAATCTGGTAAAATTGAAATGGAAAGATTATTATCCTAGCAGAAAAACAGCTAGTTGTGTTGTAAAAGTGCTCTACCCAGTCATCCCACTATTATCAGAGCTGCAAATCATCCTTTAAAAGCTCTGGGAAGTTATGGCATACCATGAGGAACGTGGTGTAATCCTAGCAGCCTGCCGCTTTGTGAGCATGATTTTGTATGAATGTTCATACTGCTAAAGGTGCCTCCCTGGGTAGGGTTGTGGGCCCCTTTAGCATAAATGGATATCATTCCAAACCCACTTGTCTCTGAGGATGTTTCTGCAGTGTTGGTAAAGAAAAGACACTGTTGTTCCCCAGCTGTTTTTGAGCTGTGATGCTGAATAAAAGGAAACGTAGCATGGGCAGTGGCTAGAGAGAGATCCTCTCATGAAGAGAAAAAGCATAAACAGGAATGTTTCCCTCTAAGACCCACAAAGCTCTCACTTGAAACACATGTACCCCACACAGGTCCCTAGGTTCATTGTGTCTTTATGCTCCGACATTAAGAAATTTCATGAGAAAAGACAGACGAGAGCTAAGCTGGAAGACGCTTGGCACACGGGGTACAATAGTAAGCCTAAGCAGCATACTGATTTCACCCTGGGGTCATTATGTAAGCTGCTGTATACACAGCAAACCCGGCTTCCTCTGGTGGAACACTGAACTGGCCATTAAACATTGATTTCAATTTTTAGTGGGACAGACAATCCCTAGTCACTATAGGTTTGGTACCACTGTGTACAGTAATAGCTCTTCTGCTCTGGAGGTGGGTTTGGCTTAGGCAAAAGTGATACATGGACTCTTGGGACCAGTTTCAACAGTGGTTAAATGTCACGGTATAGAAATCCAACAGAGCAAATGAGTTAACACATTTCTACCTTGCTCAGATCCACTAACACTTCTTCTTTTGGAGGCTGCCCAGAAACTCTTGACTTTCAGGATGGCTTGCATTGTCCAGGATATTTTTGCCGAGGCTAAGTAGACAAAATTGCCAATGTGCTGGGCGAACCCAGACATCGATCTGGGTCTAGTACAAGCTGATTTCCTTGGACTTCCCTTGTTACTTCTAGAAAAGCATGCAGATCCTCACCTTGGAACTCTCTTTACTAGGTGTCCACTAAATCCAGCTGCTCCATTTTCCCTTGGGAAAGCAGACTGATCTCCCTTCCAGAATTACATAGAGATCCTTACCCTGCCCTCTGGTCTTTTGTGTATTTCCCAGCCATGCTCATCTTTCTGTAACCCATGGTTAGAACATGGGCTTAAGGGGAAGGACAAGAATTTGAATGTGAATCTCTCATCTTTTGATGAAGTCTCTAAGTAACGAATGGTCGGATGAAAGAGGCAGTGGGTCTGTCTTATTTTCAAGTGGGACTTGAAGTAGTAGGAATAACCTGTGAAAAGACATTTTCCTTCAACTCTAGCTGAACTTGGAGCAAGGGAGGGTGCTGAGTGTCTCAAGGCACTGAGTGCAAAGATCACTGAGAAGTAGATGCACATCTATCTTTCTGCAGCATGAGCTTCATGGTCTGTGCATTCATTCAAGAGCAGCACTCCCCTGATTTCAGTGGTGCGAGATCACATCCTTACACCTATCTCCTTGAGAAGATGTGAAAGGACAGCCAGAAATGTTCTTATTTTTCATACAGAAAAGAATACTCTCAGGTGCAAAAGGGAATAAGTGAGGAGGATTAAAGTTAAAAGCATAAAAGAAATACTGAAAAGACATCATCTTCATGACCTGTGCATACAGAATAACATTTCAGATTGCATCAAATAGTGCAGGGAAACTGTCCTGCAGCTCATTAGCCTGACTTAGTGTTGACTTTGGAAAGCTCTTTACATATGTCATTTAATGTAATATTGATTTTTCCTCTGTGAGTTTCATGATCTGTGAGCTCTCCTAAGATGAGCAAGCGTGATGGAAAAATGGAGTTTTTCTCTTGACTGATATTAACACTTTACTGTCCCTGACAGTGCTGTGTGCATAAAGCAGAGCTGCACTGAAATTTAGCCAGCACTAAACCAGCGCCTTGCTCACATGCATGTCTGTGTTCCATGCAACACTTCATATCTCCACTGGGGCTGCACAAATATTCCTGTTTTCACTCTCACAGCCCCAGGGAGAGAAGGAAGGTCTGTGGACACTTCACAGGTTGAGGAAAGTGGAACGACACAGAGAAAGCAAACTGCAATAAACTGATGGAAGAGTTGGGTCCAAAGCACAGGGGTTTCTGGCTGAGACTCAGATCCTGCTTTGTTCCAAGGATGTGGACTAGGACAGGAAGGAACAGATATTATTAAAAAACAAGAGAGAGACTGTCTTGTAAATCCAAGCTCGTCAAATTGCGTTCCTTAGACAGAGCAAGACCAAAAGCCCAGTGGATGGAGGAGGAGGGATTCAGCAGCCAATTACAGACTATCTTTGGTCTAAATCCAGTTTACATTCCCCTGGCTTTTCGTCAAGTGTAGCTGTGAGGATCCCAAGGTAAGAGACAGGAAGTCTGACTTACACCAGCTCTAGCAGGTGTAATTATTTTCACTCTTTGACATGCTGATTTTCACCCACCTCTATAGGATGGTGGGAGAAATCATGCTGGCAGCTCAGATATTAAAGTCTTATATGCACTAAGCTCACATTTATTAAACCTCATCCTGGAAAAAAGCACAACCAAAAAGGATGTGATCCTGTTGAAAATAGAAAGATAGTTTGAGAAATAAAGTTTAGCAGTATTTCCAGGTGTAGAGGAATGAAGCTAACTGAGATGGCCATCTTGCAAAGATTTTTGTGCACTCTTAATTTTACACATTCGAGCAGACCCACTGCAAGCAACACATGGACAGAAGTGTTACCAAGGTGCCAACAGAAATAGATGCCACTCAGACCACCCCCTGATCTGTACACAATTGCCTCGCAACCACGTGAGAAAGCGGTTGCCATGTGTTTGCATGGCTGCGTGAATTCCTTGTGCCCCTGGATCCAACAAAGGTTCAAGCATGTGGGTGAGCACTCGGGGAACATACTCATCATTTTTTCTGATCATACCTCTCATTTGGCTGCTCAGGGAATCTATATTGTCTGAGAGCTTCAATAGAATCTGCCAGGCCAGATTATTTTCTTTGAATTTCAGCAAATTAAATGCCTCTATTATTTCTCTGTCTAACTGAAATCACTTGTGTGAGGGCTTGTGCTTTTTTTTTTTTTTTTTTTTTTTAATCAAGTAGTGATTAAGAACATGGAATAAAAAAGGGGAGTTAGGGTCATATGAAAGTAGCTTTCATATTCTGAGTGAAGACAGATGTAATGCTATTCCTTTTTGTGAGGAATTGGGATGGCTAGAAATTGGATGGCTTTTAATTTTGTTTTTCAGTACTTCCTTCAGTGTTAAGTTAATTAACTGGAAGGTGGCCAGATAACTTGGAGTCTTTACAATGTTTGGGGGGTTTTGCATAAAGATAGACAAGCCCACTACTTGGTGAAATAATTAGATTAGCCTGAATGATTTAAAGCCTCTGGAGGAGGAGGAGTTGTATAAGCTTTGTAGACATAATGCTAAAGCTCTTGATTTCTTACAGGGACTTACTGAATCTCTGGAAAACCAGACCCTGTCTATCAGATATTGCCCACTTTTCTCGTGTAAGAGTAACCCCTCACATGGTGGTTTCATCTCAGGATAAACTGGGCCTTCTCTGAAGATCCAAGATACTGGTCTGCAGTTATGACAAATTCAACACAGGATATTAGATACCAGTGAGTATCCAATGGAATTGTTCATATAAAGGCAGCATTATCTGAGGCTGATTAATTCTTCCAGGAAGAGGTCCATCCATGGTTGGCTTAGTGAGTGGGACTTCCAGCTGATATCCCAGGCAATCAATCACTTTGCTTTACCAGGGGGATCAATGATGAGGAGCAGGGACAGAATCTGTTCATGTGACATGTCCCGCCCCCCCAAATCAAGGGAATACTTGGAAAAAAAGTGAGCTGATGCGTCTACAAGGCTTTGGAAATAACAATTTGGGGAGAAAAAAAACCCCAAAACACTCTCTTTATGTTGAATATCAGCAGCACAATGCCAGCAGGTTTCCTGTGAATACTGTACCCTGTTCCACATGCTGCCACAAGGGTTCAAGTCCACTGCAGCTGCTAATGAGATAAGATCTGCATCACCCCCCTTTTTTTTTTTCAGAATACACCAAGGCATTTTATAGGAGTGTAACCTCTCTACAATTAGCAGGATAATAGATGTGGAGAATAATACCTCTGTAGCACAAGGAGACTCCAGGCTGCAAACTCAAATCCAACATGTTGACCCGAGGAACCAAAGTTTCCTTCATTCTTCTCTAAATGCCTGATCCAAACACAGCTGAAATCAACAGGAAAGCAGCCTCTGAGCAAAAATATTGGCATGACCCATTTGGCTTCAGAATTCCATTTAACCTCTATTCCCAGCTGGAGATTCATGTAACTGTTTGCAGCTGAATTTGGCAGTCTCTCTGTCTTTTTTAGTACTACATAGGTACTATCTTTCTGCAAGGATGGATTATTCTTGTATTCTTCCATATTAGGCCCAAATTCAGTCTCTCAGTCTTTTCTGGGCATATATTTTTTCTCATTTCTGCCTTTTTGATATAGTATATTATCCATATACTGATATGTCTTATTTACAACCTTCAGGCACTGGATTATTTTTATTTATAAGCTTGAAGTTACTAGATTCACTAAAATTCTCGTTGTAAAGACCAAGTACGTGAAGCATATGACTCAGGCATTGTAGGAAGAGCAATACTTATTAATTTAGTCTCTAGAAACTGATCCCAGGACACCAGACAGTTATCCTACGTAGCCATAAAATCACCGCACTAAACTGTAATAACTTCACATTTGGAGGAATAGAAATATATGGTATTTTTACCAAATGCATTAGTGTTTAAGACACAGCTTAGACATGAGTACTTTCTTTAAGAAAGTTTAAGATCCTGTAAAGCCTGTATTAACAAAAGTGTTTCTACTTCTTTAAAGTGTATCTTCTCATCACTGCATGCTTTCTCGTCGTTACTCATATTTTCCATTCCTGTGATGCTTGTATTTCACATTGATGTCACGAGCATACTCCACAGCTCTGTACTTATAGGGGGCTAGATTTCACTGAGGATTTTGAGAAGCTGTGCCTAAGTGTCTTGCCTGGACTGGCTTGTTGTACTTGACAACATTTGCAATCACAGCATGCAATCAGGTATCTTTTCCAGGAAAACAAAACAAAATCCCCGTTGTCCTTGACCCCACCCCAAGCAACATTGTTATTTTAACATGAAGCAAAAATTGTGAATTATTTGCTTTAGGACATGTAAAGAAGTATGACATAGAATGGCAAGGTTATTGGCTATAGTCAGTGAAGTCATATGGAGATGATTAAGATAATTCAGACACATAAAATTCCTAGTTATGGATGTCTTCTCTTACATTCAGTTGATTTATGTGGTTTGAGTAGTAAAATTACAATGAAAACTAATTTAGGAAAGAAACATTAAACATATGATTCCGACATGGTTTTCCATTTAAGAAACACTGTAATATAGATTGTGGTCAGTCAGTCGGCCCAAGGTGATTAGAGGGCCACTAAGATGATCAGAGGTCTGGAGCACCTCTCCTGTGAGGAAAGGTTGAGGGAACTGGGCTTGTTTAGCTTGGAGAAGAGAAGGCTCCGGGGAGACCTTGTTGCAGCCTTCCAATACTTGAAAGGAGTGTATAAACAGGAGGGGGAGTGACTGTTTATGAGGGTGGATAGTGATAGGACAAGGGGGAATGGTTTTAAACTAAGACAGGGGAGGTTTAGGTTAGAGATTAGGAGAAAGTTTTTCACCCAAAGGGTGGTGGCACACTGGAACAGATTGCCCAGGGAGGTCGTGGAGGCCCAATCCCTGGAGGTGTTCAAGGCCAGGCTGGATGTGGCTCTGAGCAGCCTGGTTTAGTGATTGGCAGCCCTGAAACTAGATGATCACTGTGGTCCTTTTCAACCCAGGCCATTCTATGATCCTATGATTCTATGATTCTATGATTCTATGATTACTCACAAGGTAAACAATAGGAGAGAATATAGACCCCGGTAAATGGGGAAAACACATCAATCCTAATCTAGCTTCTTCCCATGCTGAGTAGGCTCAGTCCAAATCCATGTGGTTTCTCAGGTGGAGTCCAATAACCTCCTGAGGACTATGGATTTCTCTGTGTATTAAATTAATAGGTCTTAGGCATGGGCATGGCCCAAGAACACTTTCAGCTGGATGGGAGAGTTAGTACAGGATCTTGATCTTTTGATGTATCTAAATTTGACCTTTTCCCCGAGGTTCATCCCCACCTACTCACCCTGTATCCTACTGTCCTCTGTCTTCTCTCCTGTCTATTCTACCTATTCCCTCCAGTATCCAGAGTTCGAGACACACAGAAAATAAAGACTACATTCAGAAGAGTAAACTCAAAGTCCCAGATAAGGTTTCCCACCATCTATCTTGTGTCTAAGTCTAATCCTCTGTTTAGCTGATGCCCAGTCCTGGAGGTCCCTGGATGTCACAGTCCATCAAACTCTTTAAATATTGGCCTGTGCCCTGGGACAGGTTTTGGGTGGGATCACACACATTCTGCTTCTGAGAGCACAAGCTATAATTTATAATGGGGTTAACAAATAGCAAGTGACCTGAACTCTGACTGTTACAGCCCGCGGTATGCTTCAAATATTCTCACTGCACTCATGAAATTGAGCTGAGCTGCAGCAGAGTGAATGGAAAGTTGAACAAGAGTCGCCAGTATGGCCTTGCACTGACGAAGGCACTTGTGAGACCACATCTGGAGTCCTGTGTCTGGTTTTGGGATACCTGATACAAGAAAGACATTGAAGAACAGTGGTGAGTCAAAGGGATGGTCACCAAGATGGTCAGATGGTTGAAGAACATGACATTTGAGGAGATGGTTCTCTAACTGAACCTATTCAAAGTTAAGTAGAAGAAGCCAAGATCCTGATTGTTGAATTCAACTGCCTGGTGGAAGGCAGTAGAAAAGGTAGAGCCAGAGACCTCTTGGAGGTGCACGAAGAGAGGACAAGAAGTTTCTGAATACACATGAGTTGTGATTTGTAAACAAAATATGCCTTGGGAAACTGCATTCAGATATAATAATAGAATCATAGAATCATTAAGGTTGGAAAAGACCTCAAGGATAATGAAAATAACTGCAACCATGTGGGTGATCAAAGACTGCAGTGGAGTCCAGTTTGTATCCACTGAGGTCTGTAACCAGCAAGACTCTGAGCAGACTGCTCTAAGTGGGTCTACTCTGAGCAGAGATTTGTACCAGATGATATTCAGGCCCTTTTCAACATTAGTTGCCCTGTGATTCTGACAGCCTTTGCAAAACCCAGAAAGGCTTTGGTCACACAGAGCTCCACTCTGAGTATGCAGAGTCCAAATCAGGAGTATTAATAAGTAGGCAACCCTGAGCTCATTCGAGGCCACTTCTACTGCATATGTTGGTGGATAATTTATATTCCCTGCTCTACCACTAAATGGAGGACTTCAGAATTTTCTTCTGTTCCTGTTTCCTCTTCTTTCCTTTGTTCATCTAGTTTATTAAATGTGAATTTTTTAGGATAAGGTCAGCATTCACAGGTCAGTTAAATGTTGGGCTGATGTCTCTAACATCAGTGACAACAAAAGGGAAGGATTTTCTATGACATTTAGCCTGACAAATGCACTTGTAAAGAGAGATGTGTATATTTATTAAAGATGAAGTAAGTGAACTGGTCTCTTTTCTTTCCTACAATGTTTTCTGTTTTGTAAGTACCCCAAGACATTTCAAGTCTTTCTATATTTGAGATAGTAACTGGGAGAACAATTGAATGGGATTGAGCACATAGTGAAGAAAAAGCAGTGGGAGGCAAAGATTTCTCCAGAACAAAATATAACACATTACAGAAATTGAGTGCTCTGCATTTAATAAGGCAAGCAAATAGACAAGAGGAATCCAAATAAAAGACACAATGGAGACAAAGAAGGCTTATTATGACAAGAAAGGCAGACCTGTTAATATCAGTCTGGTGATAATTTATTACAGTATTACCAATGCTGTCTCCTGAAAAAACGTAAATTACGTGACAAGAGATTTGGCCCCACAGAGAGATAAAGAAAGGGCATGCAGTTATATTTCCAAAAGGACAAGAAGATAAGAAAAAGTTGTGGGTAGGGAGACAGGGGAGTTGATTTGTCATTTTAAAGTCACTGGCACAGGCAAAAATACATAAAAAATGAACAAATGAACAAACTGCAGAGTAAAATAGACCAACAGATCAAGCTTAACTTATGCAGATATAAAGAGAAAGCAGATCTCACACTGAGTGTTGCTGATTTGATTTTAGTTGAAATGTAGTGCTCTGTTAATCAGATTTCACAACTACAAGGGGATGTGGCTGCCAGGGGACCCTGAGAAATATTTATCAATCAGCTAGGAAGAAAAACACCCTCCTCAAAGACTGAGTGTCCGCAGAGGGCCTGAAAACTTGCAAGAGCAATCAGAGAAAAATGGAGTGAAACTGTCTGGGTGCTGGGAATGGTACCAATCAGCTTAAATATGTTTTCTTAAGTGGAGTCACAGATTCTGTACTCTTTCAGGGAGAAGGACAAAGCAGTGTTTTCTCAATGTATTGTACCTTATAAACAAGTGTTTTAGTGGGGCATCCATGCAGAGTTACAGATGCCATGGCCATGCTTTGTTATGAACATGATCAAGGAGAGCAAAAGGGATCCACTGCACATGGGAGGGCTGCTGTGCTCTGCCTGGGACAGTGGAGGCATATGTCCTTCACCGTAAGGGATCAAGGCTGCTGCATGATGGTCTCTCACTGCTATTTTTAGAAGTTTCATCACAGAGACTACAGTTTCTTGCATACCATGTCGAACTACACTTAAGCCTCTCATATCTGACAGAACACTGCACCCTAAAAAGTTCTAATTTCCACCCACCGTTTGTAGGAAAACAGAAAGCACCCACATCCCATGTAATTTTATGGGTGTTGTATGTATTTGCTCCTCCAAATGCAAACTGAAAATAGTTATTTGTGTTGCAGGAGGCCCCCATGGGTGACAGGAGAAGAGCTCACAGGGTTCCCCCAGCAATGCCGGGGGGATGTCAAGTCCCTTCTGGCTGTAGAAGCAGATCATTCATGAATACTGTCGGGTGCAGGGCTGCCCGACAGGGACCTCTTGTACCCCAGTCCCCTCCCAAATAACCAACTTACCACTAACAACCTTTTCCTCAATGGTCTCAAGTTTGATACATCCATACCCAAATCAGATATTTCTGATATTGTTACTAAGGCAATCTTGGCTTTATTGGGGTATTACTGATATGGTTACCTTGGTGCTGTTAGCCTTGAAAGATTTGCTTCCTACAAGACCCTTAATACTTTCCTTCAGTTGCCTATGAAGTTTGGCCATTGCTACCTTTATCTGCCTGTGAAGCCCAGACAGCCCTCAGGGCACTATCTGTAACTTTTTTCAGCTTCTCGTGCTGATGTCAGTGGCTTCCAAAATTTTTTGTCATGCCCAGAGATTTGTCATGACCTGTTCAGTTAGTTTAATCTCAGGCCAAGGACTAATCAGCGATGGGGTATTTTCTTGTAGCTGTGACAGTCTGTAATCAAGCATCTTCACCTTCAAGAGAGATCAAGTTTATTGTGGTTGGGCTGAATGAAACTGGTCTGGAAATCCATGACCCAGTACAAGACTTTGCTTGTTTGGAAATTTAACTATATTGCATTTGGATGAAACTTTATAAGATTTACAAAAACCATAAGAAGATGCATCCCAGAGCAGCCACTAGTCTGGTGGGTGAGGGTTTGAGATGGGATTGCTTGCGTGCTGTGTAACTGACCTGGCCTCTGGGCAATTGGCTGTGTTGGTACAGTCATCCCTTTGACCAAATATTCTCACTTAGATCAGGAAATTTCCATTAAGAGAAGTTTTATTCAGCTTCTACCTTTTAAAGAGTGTTTTGTTTTAAATATATGTCAATATTTTCAATGAAATAAAAAAGTTTAATTAAGAGATGTCTACCCAGGTTTTCTTCAGCTGTTACATACCTGAACTTTTGCAAGAATACTTCCTGCAAAAGTTAAGGACTGCCGTAGCACACAACACCAAATTTTATAATTCTTACAAAAAACAAGAATAGAAACCACTGCAAATCTTGTAAGAAGCCGAGTTTTCCTGCAAACAAAGAGAGCAGGCTGAGAGTGTGGAAAGCTTTATTAAAACACCTGGACTCTGAAGGATTGTTTGCTGATTCTGAGCAAGGAATCCAAAGTGATTCCTAGTGCATTTGTACCAGGGCTGAACACAAGAAGCTCCAAAGAAACGGTCTTCTGACAGCCTGCCAGCTGGAGGGAAGAGATGCTGGAAGATCCTGAAAAAAAACTCAGTAGAAATAAACGGTGTCATCAGTCAGTAATACTGACAAGGATGACAATGCAGCAGTTCTAGCAGAGAGTCTACTCTGCCTCTGTTTTGCCAGAACTTATGGGAAAAAATCAGGTCTGTTGGATCCTTCCAAATGTAAAAGCCA